>NC_079441.1:64563819-64661319 GCF_903798145.1 Danio aesculapii
GAGTGAACTACCCCCTTTAAAGCTATTTTAAAATCATTCATTATTTTCTGTTTGTGAGAGAAATTGCCTTTCCATTAACACAGTTTTAATTTCTAATTTCTTTGCTAAAACGTCTTGCTTCACATTCTTTGCTTTTGTATGAAATACTTTATTTTGTATCTGCAACAAGAAAAATATCCAGTGGTTTTTATGTAGATTTGTTTAAAAATATATATAACGAAAACATTGTGTTTTGGCAAAATATGTGTATGGGATTTCTATCTTCCTTATATGCCTGGCAGGCAGAACTACCAAGCTATTAGTACTGTTATTGTCCCAGAAATTTAGCATTGATGCATCCATAAGTTTGGATGCTAGTATCAAACTTTTTTGCATGCTAGTACCAAACAGTTAGTCATAAGGTTATCAATAGCAAATATAATTACAACATTTGCTTTTAGGACATACTAGCATTCAAAACAAACATAGATCAATGATTTTCATTACATCACCATGCACCGCACACTTCTTATCTGATTTTCTGTTCAATCAAAGGCTTTCTAAAATCTGAATTCCCTGACAGGATGTTAAGGCCATGTCCACACTAATACAATTTAGTTTAAAAATATATTTTTCTCTCCATTTTGGCCTTCCGTCCTCACCAAACAGATGTTTTTTGGAACAAAAATGTATCTTTGAAAAGACCCCAAAGTGGAAAAACTTGAAATGCTATTTTTAATTCACAGTGTGGACAATGAAAATGGGCTTTGGAAAAAAAAAGATTATATTATAAGTAAAAACAACATGCTTTCTGCTACATTCATTCTTCCAATGGCGATCGCCACACCAAAATTAATTCCCAACATGGCTACATTACAGCTTCTCATTCAAAACCTTCAGTTGTTGCTGTTTTTTAAATTGTTTTTAATAGCGGGTTATAATCATACTAAATCGTATTAAAATGTAAGTGAATTATAACAGTGAACTTTTCTGTAATCGTAGAAGTTCTGTGCGTGATTTGTTTAACACTTTAAGGTTACATCCTGACTGACTGACAGGGCTGCGCAATGTGTGAGTCCAGCAAACATGACGTAGCTTTCAGTTATGATAAGCACAGTTTCCATAATTATACTTTATTTATAGATGAAGGTTATTGGTTCTGCATACAGCGACTTTATCTTGCTGGAGTTTATAGCCGTTTCACTTCACTTCACATCAATGCTATTCTGTTGGTCTATTGGAGAAATGTATAAATATTCCTAGGAAATCTAATAAATGTTGGAGACAAGCTCGAGGAAACACTGAAAAATATTAGTATACTTGTATTACATTGCTTACATATTAGACCAAGTTGTTATCTTGGATGCTCTCTTTGTTTAAGATTGTTACTGTTAAAGATTAATGTCAATTTGCACTTGCTCCAGATTGCTTTTTTTTTTTCCAAGTGACACAGAATGTTTACTCAGAGATGTTGTTTTGGCACATCTCCTAGTTTGTATTCTCACTCATTTTGGTAATTTATATCCCTGTGTTAATCTCAATCACTCCATAAAAAACTAGCTTCTCCTCGTTTCAAATCGAAGTAAATAAACACCAGGCAAAAATGATGCAGCTGAAAACATCTTACACATTTTCAGTCATCTCAGTGTGGATGACCAACTTTTGGGAAATTATTGAAGAATATTGACCTTATTTTTCACGTATGAGTTGGCACAGCTATTGGAATCTTTTAGGCTCGAAACTTCCAGTCTCATTCACTTGCATTGATTTTTAGACATTGAAAACAGCTTGTTTTCCTGTTTGATTTTGCAAACTGATATTTTCTTATTATATTATACTTATTGTTATGTATAGACATGAACACACTTGTTAGTACACTAGTTTAACCTTTTCCAGCCATTTTTATTCCTAGTCATTTCTCCCATAGACGACTGAATCGGAGGTTCTAAAACAGGGGTGGGTAACCTTTTTTTCAGCAAAGAGCCATTTCTGATTTTTTGGCAAATGCATTGTTAAAAGAGCCATTGGGGGGTGTGTGTGTGTGTGTGTGTGTGTGTATATGTATGTATGTATGTGTATATGTATATATATATATATATATATATATATATATATATATATATATATATATATATATATATATATATATATATATATATATATATATATATATATATATATATATATATATATATATATATATATACCCCAATGTCATGCATGTAAAAACCTTTATTTATGTTCATGCACAACTCAAAAATAAACAAATATGAAGCATCGCATGTTGAGCAAGTCCATAAATGAAGAAAGAACATTTATTTAAATTCTGGTATTTTTCTGAAAAGCAACACAATTTAAAATAAACAAACATTTTACGATTATAAAAATAACATAGTTTGAAATAATTAAAAATAAAGTATGCAGCAGTAATTTTTGCAAGTTTTAAAGAACATATATTATTTTTATTCTATTAATTTTCGCTAGTTTTGAAGAACAAAAATAATATTTGACTATTATTGAGTAAACGAAGGGCAAAACGATGCATATTTATGGTAACCATGTACACACGTTTGCCCTTTATTGGTGTCACGATTAAAGTTTATCCACAGCACCGCACACGTGCATTGGTCGAAATGTAAAAATTGTAATTGTATATTCAATAGGAAACTGATTTCTAGTGACAGTTATAATTTTTTAAACTGTAAAATGTTATTGAAGGTAGACAGCTGGAGAGCCATGTATTTTTGGTCAAAGAGCCACATGTGGCTCGCTAGCCATAGGTTCCCTACCACAGTTCTAAAACAATCGCAAAAACGAGCGCACTTCCACATCGCAGAATAAGGTCAATAGTGTGGATGCAGAGTGTGTTTAGACAACCAAGTTTTCTAAACTATCTGAATTACATAGCCCAAAGCTGCAACTATATAATGCATTTCATAGGGGACAACAATTGTGACAGTGTAAATCTCCATTTCAATTGGGTAAATGAGGTCTGGCTTTGTGTTTGTGACGCAATCTTTGCAGATAAAAAATATGACCCTTTTAAATCCTCCACCAAATGCTATATTTTAATGCAATATGGAGAAGATTAGTTGGAAAACTGATTAGAGAGACTGCTTTAACAAACTCAATGTTTCTGGCCAAGCTTTAGTACAAACCAAACACTACTGGCTATTTACAGGGCACCAATGATAGAAAATAAACTTTTGGAAACTATGGACAGAAATAGTGGTTGATAAGTTACATCTACAAGATATTGGCATTGGCATGGCCTTCAAAAGACCCATATCTGTTGACCGCTTGTCAAAAATGTTGTATTGGAGTGAAATAAACTCAACAAAAATTTTTATTTAATTTCATTACAATAGGATCCAGATCCCAGTGATTTTGATGCTGCGTTCACACCAGACACGGAAGAAGCGTCAAGCACGAGTGATTTACATGTTAAGTCAATGCGAAGACGCAAATAGACATCCTGCGGCGCGAAATGCACAAATGAGGTGGTGCGCAAATCAATCTAGTTGGAAAATCTGGACTTCAGCAGACATTCGCACTTGTTAACCAATCAGGAGCTTTCTCTTGTAGGGGTGTGATTATAAGGTAGTGTCTGTTGTTGGTGTCCCGAGGGGAAATCCTCTTGCTGACACCGGACAACAGTTCATCAAACTGCGCTCGGCTCAGTGGGAAGCACCACTGAAAGCCTCCGTTATCTAGGTATAGTTTTTGGTGGAGTTGATGAACTCACAGAGCTGGGTGCACTTCTGAAAGCATCTAGTGGACTCAGACACAGTGCCAAATGAACATATATGCTGTTTTTAGCCTTCCTAAAGCACACAAACACAGCTATTCTGTCAATAAAGTCCATGTTAGCCATTTAGCGAGGAAGCTAGAGTCAGTGGGCAGACAGAAGCCCTGCCCATGACACGAATTTGACACGCGAATGAAGTGAGTAAACTCAAAATGTTCACGCATCTATTTACACTCGAATAGCGCGATTTATTCACATGTTCTGTGTCTGGTGTGAACACAGCATGAGACTTACCGTATCATATCATAGCAGTGTGGTTTTTTTCTGCCCACTGATTGACGGTCATGTATTGCCATGTCTTAGTATTAACATGTTTAAACGTGGCTAGGATTTGCAAAGAAACTAGGATTAAAAGATCTGTTCCAAGTAAGTTGTATTATTTATAGCATTTTGAACTATACTTTCTGAGCTACGTAATTCTTAACTACTGGGATCGCCCCAGCTGCATAGTATTCACAACAATAAACAAGGGCACTTCAGTCAAACAACAAGAGTCCCGGTTTATGGACAATAAATCAAGTTTATTTTGTACAATCATTTAGCTATAAGGATCTCTATACAAAAGCATATTTACCAGTTTGGTGTGCTTCCTGTCACATTTGCAGCGAGTAGGTGAGCAAAAACAGAGTGGGTGGGGAGAACCAGCTTGTTTTAATTTAAAGGTACAGGCGCAAAACAGCTACAGTTCCCTCTGACCCAAAAACGGACATTTTGACAGGGTATCATAAATGATCTGAACATATTTCGACCTGAAACTTCACAGACACATTTTGGAGAGACACAAAACGCTTATTTTACATCTTGTAAAAAGACAGAAATTGTAGCCCTTAAAAAAAAGCTGGAGGAGCTGCTAAAATGTCTCACCCTGCCTTTCTGTTCAACTTAAAATTAGATCAGTGCATTGAATAATCCTGCATGTTGCAAGACACTTCAGTTGACCTTTAAGTAAGAACATACGAGCGGCTGCAGTAGAACCACAGTAGTTCTGTAAGAAAGATCTTGGCAAGGACAGTGATCATTGTCTCTTTACTAATAAATCTTTTTCAGCTTCAGTAATATATTATGTATTCAAATACAAAAAAAAAAAATGCCTTAATTGAACACTACCTATAGAGTGTTGTGAAATTCTAAGACGGGCCAAAAAACCAGGGAGAACTTTCGGTTATCTTCAAAGCAGAATCCTTTAATAAGAAGAGCTCAGCATCACTGTGGCGTCATTGAACTCTGAACTATTACAGCAGACACTCAGTTTAAATACATTTTTATCAGACATTGATACAGACATTGATAGATACATTGATACAGACATTGATAGGCTGTGGGGACAGTCTAAAACAAAGCATGCAAATGAAGTGTTGTTGTCGGTAGGGTAAATTGCCTTTCCAACCACGATCTCATCAGCATATTAGTACCCATTCACGATACATTTTAGCATGAAAACAAAGTGCAAATGATGTTCTGGAGACAGAACCCGTCCGACCAGTAGACCGGCTTGACCATTTGTTAGAGAATAGACACAGCTGTGCTGTGAAACGGACAATTTGCATTACTTTGGAGACAGTCAGGGCTCAGGAAACGGAGAGATTTTAAGGCCTGTCATACCGTAAAAACCAAAGAATATACCTTTTCAGTTATATATAGTTTATTTCTATTTTGGAACTAGTTTATATAAATGTATATATTCCCACAAGGGTATATGCAGAAGGACTTTTAATTTTGAGTAACTCAGTTCAGTCACATCCGGTGAACCGTATGCAGCTACAAAATCACAGGGTATAAGGTCTGCTTCTTTAAACATCAGTGTTCTTCACTGCCTGATTGATATATGGCATAAATTGGGTGGCAGAATGTACAAGAAGCACTGCATAAAATTTCATTGTTCCGCAAAATGTCTTAAAAATATGGATATTTATTTAACCTCATTATTTTCAATGGAGTTTCTGCATTTGCCTGCTCCTGACAGCACTTGATCAATTGCTGAATAAGAGTATACTGTGACACCTGTTGGACACGCACCATGCTGCACAGGTGAAGTTTGTGCATTTGGGGTTTTGGGTGGCGTTTGTACAGTTAAGCTGCTTGCAGGCCGTCCGGCCAAACTCAGAGCATCTGTCCTCCTGTGATCCTTTGCTAACAGTACAGCATGTTCACAGAGCCCATCTGCTGTCCCTGCAGTCAGACTCATTACTCATCACAACAGCTGATACTACCAATGACTTACACTCTCAGTTCACTGGAATGATGCTTTTTTTAACATTCCTTCTTTTCCCCCCACCCTGTCCCCAGGCCTGTGCTCTCAGCTTTTGTGTATTTCAGTGAAGCCAGTGTTGTAGGTTTACAGCTGTTCTCTGTGATATGGGCTTTTGGATATTGGAGGAGGGCTGTATTAATGACTGGATAATTCATCCATCTGACAATAAAAATCTGTTTACTCACCCTCAAGTCACTGTATGGTATTTGAATGATTAATGAGTTAAATGTCAGTCTATTTCTCATGCAAAACTGTTGCATGGCATAACATTATCTGAAACAGCCACTCAAGTGTTCAAGTGACTGTCATTGATTTCTTTTTGGTCATTTTGGAGAATATTTCCAATAAATCCAGTCAGTCAGTCAGTCAGTCAGTCCAATCGACCTACCTACCTACCTTCCATCCAACCGTCCATCCAGTCATCTGTCCAACCAACTAACCAACTGTCCAACCTTCCGTCTGACCAACCAACCAACCAACTGTCCAACCATCCATCCAACTGTCCATCTATCCACCCGTCCAACCGTCCGTCCAGCCAACTTCTGTTTACAAGTCAATGTTTATATCTTGCAGTTGAGATTTGTTTCTTACCGTGCCTTTACGCGGGGCTTCAGCGTCAACGCTTGACCGAGAGCGTGTCTGAAGTTGGGGCTGACGCGATCGTCATAGCAGCATCAGCCAATGAAATTAGTCCGCAATCGGCTACTCTCTGAGCCGAGGATTTGCATAAAGTGATCTGATTGGCTGACGCTTCCGTTGGCGCTTAAAGTTGAGGATTTCCCAACTTCTGTAGCGAGCAACGCCACTGAAGTGGCGCCGACAGATCCACAATGCAGTTCAACAGCGCCTGACGTCACCCATTCAAAGTTAATGGGAAGCGTTGACGGCTCGTGTGACTGTGGCTTTAGGAATTGGGATTCTCAAAATCCAGTTTTTATCTCAAAATTATGGCTTTTTTCTTAGAACTTTGGGTTTATAAATTGAAATTGTGAAATACAAATGGGGAATTTTGAGAAAACTCAGAATAATAAGATGTTAATTTGAACATGAGATATAAACTTGAAATTCTGAGAAATAAAGACTGGATTGTGAGAGATACTGTAGCCTAAATTGAAACAATTACTGAAATTGAGATTTAATGTTTTTATTATATTTTATACGCTTTTGTGTAATTTACAGAATATAGAAAAACATGTACAAAAATCAAAGTGAGTCATTTTAAAACAATCAAAACAGTCATTTCTTTTTTGTGCAAAGTTATGATTTTGAATATATTGTCTTTGTTTATTGTATCTGCTGTGATCAATAACCAACATCAGATAACCGTGGACATTCAAATATGTCAGTGAATATTTTGAATATTATCAAAAAAACCTAAAATGCAAATGATTCATCTGATCTAAGGAATAATGTCACAATGCAGAAAATAAAAAAAATACACAAAAATAAAAAGATTCATAAATGTTCAAATAGTCCTAAAATGCATGTATTTCCATGGGTTTTCAATGGAACCTTAAACCTGGTGGGAGTTTTTTTTAGCGTGCGTAATGTTTTCTCCTTTCTGATTGGCCATCACTGTTGGGTTCACTCCAAATGTGAAAAACGAGATTGAGGAAATTTCCACACGTTTGCGGCAAACGCGTTGTGCATTCGATGTTGTTCACACCACGAGATGGTAATCAGCCTCAATTTTCACGTTTGCATTGACCAGTATGTAGGGCTGCAGGATTAATTGAAAAAAGATCACGATCTCAATTCGACCCTACACACGGTCTTAATTCAGCTTTTCTACGATTCAGCCAATTATATTTTCAAGGTCAGGAGAGAAGCAAAGCAGTCGCACAAGTCTTCACAGCAACATTGTCACATACTGTGTTTATAAGGTATAATTCACTCAAAAATGACATTTCTGTCTTCATGTAATGATGTATTCACGGTCGCGCAATCATACGTGAGCTGGCCGCAAGCTGTTTGTTTACTGCTGAGAACGCGGGCGTGCACGCAAATGATGCCTACTTAAGCAAACAGAACCTGCATATGCTGTGAATAACAGGTAATAACGTTGTAAATAACGTTCCGTTTGTTGCACAGAGCGATCATTTGATGGCCATGCAGGAGGTTTGATTTGCATTTATGTGTGGTTTTTTTTTCACACAATGATGGCAGCCATGAGCCGCACTCGGAAGTGAAAGTGAAACCTGTGCGCACATCATTTAAATGAATATGGCATTTTAGAGTTATGATTACGACAAGCATTTGATATATTTTTTTCTTTCATAGCGAACAGTGTTTTGGATGAAAAAAAAAGTTTACGATGTCAGTATAACAACGCTAGCCTGTATATAATGGAAATATAATGGTTTAATAATGTTGTTAATGACAGATGACAAGCACATGTCTTAAACGTAATAAATCAACTTAAGAATTATGAATAGTTATTATCTGATGTCATCATTTTACTGTGAATTAACAAACAGGACATATTGAAAGTCTGTTCAAGTCCACCATAATGACTATACAAAATTTAGCATTTTAAACAACAGTAGACCTACACATAGGCCTAAGATTATTGTTGTTGTTTTACCATGTTTAAGAATTAACAATAATAATAGGCTACTCATGTTAACCTTTATTTTACATTTACAGAATCATGAGAAAAATCGTGATCTTGATTTTAAGCAAAAAAAATCCTGATTTACATTTTTGCCGGAATCGTGCAGCCCTACTTGTATGCAATGTACTCCCACAACTACTTAATTCTGCTCTGTCTGTGAACCCAGCATAAAAGACTTTTATCGCCACCTGTTGGCTCGGCGTGCCCTTAACATGCATCACAGTGCATTTTTGAGATTTTGTGTGGACGGACATTTAAAAAAAAAAACTCATTTATGAAAATAAACGTGTGCATGAGGACATGGCCTTACTGAAGTGACCTACATTCACTGCCACTTTCGTTAGCGTCTGCTGCCTTTTCTCTGCTACCTGATATATTCACACGCACCACATTTGGCTTCCTCTTTGTTCAAGTAACCTACATTGCCTTGATATGATCTAGTGGTTGATTTATAATCCGAGATAATTTGACTCTTTCACTTTTCAGTGCACTTTTAATGACAAACTATTACATTGCTTATCTTTTCCTCATTTGTCTACCAGGCCTGTAAGCAGACAAATTAAGGGGAAAACTATTTATTATTGGAAGTTTTCAAAATTTAAATGAATCTGTGCTCACTTGAAAAACGTTGAGATCTTTTGAGTGTTTTTTTATGTGTGTTTCTACCAAATAAAAATAGATGATAGAACTGCTCGATATTGGAAAAAAAAAGTATTGCAACAATTTGGATTTTCTGAAATATGTTTTGTGATTTAAATACAATTTCATCAGATTTCATGGGGGGGGGGGGGGGGGGGGTTAATACTTCTAAATAACCTTTGTAATCCAACGTTAGATTTTCTTCTGCTTTTAAGCTCTCTTGAAATGCTTAATATTATCCACAGGTCTAAAAACATGCCAATTAAAACCTCTTCAGTGGTGACACATTTTTAATGAAATGAGCAATTGGAAAAATACAGTATAGGAATAGAGATTTTAGTAATTGAACATTGGCTAATGAATAATGACATCAATATAATCTGAGATGTAAATCGTAGGAGGAGTGATTGAAGCCTTTGAGCATGTTAAATAAATCATACAAGGCAGATTGTTCACATGAGTGCAGATCATAACTTCCTATATTAATGATTGGTTATTGTCCTTTAAAAAAGATAGGGTTGCTTTATCAGTTTGCTGGAAGTCTATTGCTATTGTTTTCCATTACGTCTTGCTGTTTTATACGTGACCTTGTCTTTGTCTCAGTTCTGTTAAGGGTTATGTATTTTGTAGCACATTGGATAATGGTTTGTGTTTAGTTGTGCGCTGTAAATACATAAGTTGATCTGAATTATAAGAACCCACCATTACCACCACATTTTTTATATTGTCATAATGTCTTGTCTGCCTTATTTTATTATTATTATTATTATTATTAAAATTATTATGTATTTCAGGGTTCATACTGTCATGGAAAACCTGGAAAAGTCATGGAGTTTTGACATGGCATTTTCCAGGCCTGGAAAAGTTTTGGAAAAACAGAAAAAGCTGCGAAAAGGGGCAGGGTTAAACCATATGATTAAACGTTAATAAAAGTAAGCGATTGCTCCATATGCTAAATTAATTTTTTTAATTATCCTCGATTGTTCTAACGCAAACACGTGATGCGATTTCACAGGTAAAAATTCACCAAGCTTCAACTTTCAAATGCAGTGAAATGCGAAACTTTGCATGCCTATGAATGGAAGTCTAAGGAGCGAAAAGTGCAGTGTGATCGCAGCTTTACAATAGAAGTAGTTTTACCTACTATTAGTTTAACAAACTATTAACATCATCTAAAATTAGTTTGACAAATATCGGTATACTGGAATGGAGGTTAGTTGTTTTTACTTCTTTTCTTGGCCAAAAACATGCTCTCACATCATTAGTGCTGTGTAAGCATAATCTATTTTACATAGATATAAAAATAAATTCAAACTAAAGTGATTATTGCGTGTTTTATGATATGCTGTAATAAATTTAAACGTTCATTGTTTTTCTTATGATTTACCACATATATGTAGACATTACATGAAACATTAGGCCATGAAAATTGCCTTGAATGTCCAGAAAAAGTCATGGAGTTTTTGTAGTAAAAATGTGTATGAACCCTGGTATTTGCACACCTTCCCTACACACAAAAGCAGTACAATTTTAGATATGAAGTTTCTAATGCAATGACATTGTCAAGACATTTGTCTTAAAGATTCATATAATATACCTTTAAACCAGAGAACTGACCCCATTGTACAACATCTGAAATATTGTTTTAGTCATTCTAAAATCCCTCAGCCAAAGTCTGTCTTTACAGTGTTTCTTTTTTTTCTACCTCCTTGAGCATCTGTGTTCCAGAAGAGGGGTTTTGTGTATCAAAAAACCAAAAGGGGCAAGTTGGGGTGGGCATTATGGCTAAAAATATCATATCACGATTTTTTTCAGGAAAATCACATCATGATTTTTTTTTGTTGGTTTTTGCAAGTTGTCTGAGCAGTAAAGTCAAATTAATTCCTTTATTTAAAAAACAAAATTTTGGTTTTGGAGGCAGTGTGTCAATACAATTGACACAATGTGAGGTCTAATAATTTTTTTACGTGTCAAAATACCGGAAGAGAATTTCAGATTCCATGTGCAATAATCTTAACTCTACCACTAAGTTAGTATTTGATGCATATTTATGTTGTGTTTTACAATAGCTATATTGAGCACAATACTACGATATTCCTTTAAAAGCAGATTGTGGAGAAATTTTAATCGTTCACAATCGCACACCCCTGGGTGCAAGTAATTATTAAGAAAAAGAAAAAAGACCTCTGATGGCCTCTCCTGCAGCAAATTAATTTTTTTTTTGTTTTGGTATTTGGCGCCAGTGTATCCAGCCTGATCTTATGAGGAAATGTAACTATTTTACGTTTTGTCAATTTAGCGGCTAATTTAGTCGTATGGAAACGTAAGATTTTTAAAAGGAGGCGTGGCACTAAACCCGACCCCTAAACCCAAGCATCACTGGGGGACAAGCTAATCATACTAAATTGTACAAATTAGCCACTCGTACTAAATTGAACGATTTCATATAAATTAGCGACTAAATCAAAAAGTTACGAATTGCCGTGAGTTTGTTTCAATTTTGTTTTCTTTGACTCACTGGATGGAAACAGCGCTTTCAAGAGTCCACACTTAGATATTGTTTGACAACTGTTAGCAAGTTTGGCATGCTGTCCCGGGAGAGATCGGAGATAGTTGAGCCCAGGGCTCCCACCTGGTCCATAGAGCATGTGAGGGGAGTACGAGATTAGGTGGTTCTTAAGAGCTCCCCGTGGTAAAAGAGGAAAGGAGGAGAAGGGGTGGATGGGGGGTTTCTTCGGAAAACAAAGATAAGAGAGTAGTTCTAGCTAGGCTACTTGTAGTGAGTTGGGATTAATCTGATTGGCTAACTAATGATTGTAGATAGGTGGCCAGCTGCAGTCAATCATATCTCGTTAAATTAGTTTGTGAAACTTCACTTTGTCTCATTATTTTATGCTGTCTTCCATTTCTGCAAGTTTAATTTGCATCTTTTAATGGAAACAAAACAAATTGGGAAACATAACTAATTGGCAGAGGTGGGTAGTAACGAGTTACATTCATTTTATTAATTCATTTACTTGAGTAAAATTGTTGGGTAACGTGTACTTTTTGGTTACATTTAAAAAGGTGTACTTTTACTCTAGTAAATTATTAGAGAAAAGTCATTACTCTTACTTCGCTACATTTGGCGGCATTCCTTTGTTACTGTCAAATGATAACAAATATGATTCATATGACTTGTTTGCAAAAATCGCAAGGAGACAAGTTAGAGACGTTATGTCGCGAGATTGAGATGTGTCTCCCGCTTTCGGTTAGAGTGTGTGCACCTGTGTTGGAATGATGGCTGAAGTCAAGGAAGACGTGTGAGTTTATACTGCGGTCACACCACGGCCATCTGCGGTTCCGTGAAGGATATATAATGAAATATATATAATGTGTGTGTATATATGTACGTAAATATTGAAAAGCAACTTGTAACTGTTTACTTGAGTAATTTTTTCATAAGAAATTATTTTTACTCTTACTCAAGTAACCTTTTAAGATAGTTACTATTACTTGAGTAAAAATTTCCGCAAGTACTTTTACTTGAGCATAGATTTTGGATACTCTACCCACCTCTGCTAATTGGTGCAAGCAACCAGCATTCTTCAAAATATCTTCTTTTGTATTCAAGAGAAGAAAGAAAGTCAAATAGGTCTTGAACAAGTGAAGGGTGAGTAAACGATGGCAGCTTTTTCATTTTAGGGTGAACTATCTCTTAAACATATCCTGTCAGAAATGTCAGTGATGTGTAAATGTAGATACTTCTTCACCAGGCTTCAGTGCTGCTTATTACTACTGTAACACACTCACTTCCCATAATCCATTGTCACATTATCATCGTCCCTCCATACATGTCCGTAAGCTTCACGTTTCACAATGCGTGGATAAAAGCAGGTGTCGGACTGACCTATAAATGTGAAGAGAACAGCTAATGATCGTCCCACAGTAATTGAATGTGGGCCGCTGGCGGAGATCAGGGTGTTACATAGCAGTTTTAATTGGGTGTCACGGCACCCTGGATCTGTCAGGTCACCTGGATCAAGTGTCATGTGGAGAAAAACAGGTCAAAGATAATGATTACAAGTAAAAAGGAAAAAATAAAAGTATTGCAAGAGTCATCACCTTATATGAGTAAAAAGTGTCACTTATTTCTAGATGTGATGGAAACTGATTATGTTAATAAGTAATCTGAGAGGCGTTCATGTAACTGAGTTAATCTACAAATGTGTACTTCTCAAATGAGGTTACGTCTCCTCATGTAACATGATTCGGTGCTGCTAGGACCATTATGTCATAACACATTTCTGTTGTAAAAGTCATTTTCTCTGTTCATTGTTCTATTTGGTTTATCAAAAAGTACATCAAATGCCTATAGAACACTACCTGACAAAAATCTTGTCGTCAATCTTTGTTGAAAGAGCAACAAATAATAACTTGACTTCTAGTTGATCATTTGGAAAAGTGGCAAAAGGTAGATTTTTCTGCTGAATCATCTGTTGAACTGCATCCCAATCATTACAAACACTGCAGAAGACCTAATGGAACCTGCATGGACCCAAGATTCTCATAGAAATTAGTCAAGTTTGGTGAAGGAAAAGTCATGGCTTTGGGTTACAGAGTGGATGGCAACTACAACAACCTGAGTTATCAAGACATTTATGCTGCATATTACATTACAAGCCACATGAGAGAGCAAATTCTTCAGCAGGATAGCGCTACTTCTCATACTTCAGTCTCCACATCAAAGTTCCTGAAAGCAAAGAAAATCGAGGTGCTCCAGGATTGGCCAGCCCGGTCACCAGACATGAACATTATTGAGTTTGATGAACTCTGGGAGTCCTACAAGAATCCTCTCTTTGCCATTCCAGATGACTTTATTAATAAGTTATTTGAGTCATTGCAGAGATGTATGGATGCAGTCCTCCAAGCTCATGGGAGTCATACACAATATTCATTCTTTTTCCTCTGCACCATGGCTTTATATTCTGTACTGGACATTATTCTGTTAACTGACAAGAGTTTTGCCTAAGCAAAGTCAGACCTTACTGTCCTAATTAAAGAATAAAAAATCAAGGCATGATCATATTTTATTTTGGTAAAATAAGCGTAATCTAGAGGCTTTTGCCTTAAGCCACTTCTGATACCAAATGATCAACTAGAAGACAAGATATTAGCTGTTGCTTAATCATCACAACACTTGAATTTTGTGTTTTTTTTGACGGGGACAACTTAATAGTTTGTTCAATCAACTTAAAATTGTAAAAACTATTAACTTAATTGATTTGTGTTGGGACATCATGAAGGGTTAAATAGAACCCAGCATTTTTATTACAGTGCAGTGTTTCCTCTAGGATTTTTTCCAGCTGTGGCGGCAGGCCTTTTTTACACAGATCTAGCAACTACCTGTGGCGTTATTTCAATGACAAATGTCGTGAGCGCAGTATTAGAAGTCGAGATCGCATTTATGTAATAGCCTACGAGCATGTGAATCTCTTTGCTTGATGTCTTTCGCCGATTTCCTCTGCTCGTGCACAAAACTTCTTGCACGCCCCCTCAAATATAAGCCACTTCAAGAGCGCGCAGATCTTCTTGTGCGCTCTTCAATTAACGCTGCTGAAGTGCGATTTAATGTGTTTATGTAACGAGTATGTCTCCAGCATTTATTAGATTTGCTAGGAATATTTATGAATGTCTCCAATAGACCAACAGAGCGGCATTAATGCGTCCTGAAGTAAAGTGAAACGGCTATACGTCGTGTTTGCTGACCTCAAGCACCAGTCAGTCAGTCAGTCAGTCAGCACGTCACCTTAAAGGGTTAACAAATGACGCACAGCACTACTACGGTTACAGAAAAGTTTGCGCTGTTATAATTCACTTACCCTTTAATACGTTTTGGTGCGATTTTATTACCCGCTATTAAAAAAAATCTAATGTTTTGAATGAAAAGCTGTAATGTAGCCATGGCAGGATGAATTTTGGCGTGGCGCCCCGCCATGGAAGAATGAATGTAGCGCAAACCATGCAGTGTATATTCTTAGTAAAGCATATTACTGATAAAAGTTTTGATATATTAGCAGAAGAAAATGTCTTCATGGATCGTGATCTTTACATATTATTCCAATGATTTTTGGTGTAAAATTAACATTTCTCTATTCATACAATGCATTTTTGGTTATTCCCAAAAAATTACCCAATTCAATTTAAGATTGGATTTGTGGTCCTGGACCACATGTAATAAAAAAATAAATGTTTAATCATGTAAAGTCCTCACAGATTCAATAAGTCCCCAAAATCTAATTGCTTAATATAAATCTAAGCTTAATGCCTCATGTGAAACTCAACTGAACAGGAATTTAATATAAATCAAATAATCTAGAAGTAGATATTATACAAGTTTTTGTGCAACATTTTAAAATTTGCAAATTTTTGTAGTAAATGTTGTAAAATAAGCCTCATAGTGTTAGTTTTAAGCCATAACTCAATCCTGTAACAGACATTAACCATTCGGTTGACCTTTTGAGCATAGGATATTCACAAAAAACTGTTTCAGGATTCAGGAACACAATTTAAGCAAAGAAATTGAAAAAAAAAAAATAAAACAGTTCTAAACAAAAATAAACAAAATGACTAGCTTTCCTGTACATTTTTTTTGTCTTTCAAATATCTTGTTACCACAGAGCAAAGGCGTTTTCCCCACAGTATTTCCTATATTTTTTTTTCTGGAGAAAGTCTTATTTTTTCTAGTTTGGCTGAAATGAAAGCTTTGTCTTTTAATTAAAAAAAAAAAAAAATATATATATATATATATTTTTTTGAGGGCCATATTTTTACCTCCCATATGAGTTATATTTGTGCATATACAGTTGAAGTCACAATTATTAGCCCCCCTTTAAATTTTCTTTTCTTTTTTTAAATATTTCCTAAATGATGTTTAAGAGAGCAAGGAAATTTTCACAATATTGTCTGATAATATTGTCAATATGTCTGATAATATTTTTTCTTCTGGAGAAAGTCTTATTTGTTTTATTTCGGCTAGAATAAAAGCAGTTTTTAATTTTTTAAACACCACTTTAAGGTCAAAATTATTAGCCCCTTTAAGTGATTTTTTTTTTTTCCGATTGTCTACAGAAAAAAGTATCGTTGTACAATAACTTGCCTAATTACCCTAACCTGCCCTTTAAATGTCACTTTAAGCTGTATAGAAGTGTCTTGAAAAATATCTAGTCAAAGATTATTTACTGTCATCATGACAAAGATAAAATAAATCAGTTATTAGAAATGAGTTATTAAAACTATTATGTTTAGAAATGTGCTGAAAAACTATTATCTTCATTAAACAGATATTGGGGGAAAAATAAACAGGGGGGCTAATAATTCAGGGGGGGCTAATAATTTTGACTTCAACTGTATATGTACACTATCGGTCAAAAGTTTGGGGTCAGTAGGATTTTTAAATGTTTTAAAATAAGCTTCTCCTGCTCACCAAGGCTACATTTATTTCACTAAAAATACAGTACAAAGTGTAAATTTTGTGAAATGTGATTGCAGTATACATTTAAGATTTAATTTAATCATTTATTCCAGTGATTTTAAAGGTGTATTTTCAGCTTCGTTACTCCAGTCTTCACGACACTAGAATTCAGCTTAAAGTGACATTTAAAGGCTTAATTAGGTTAACTAAGAAGGTTAGGGTAATTAGGCAAGTTGTTATATAACGATGGTTTGTTCTGTAGACTATCTAACTATCTTATCTATCTATCTTATCTAGACTATCTATATAGTTTGAAGGGGCTAATAATTTAGACCTTAACATGTTTTTTAAAAAAATAAAAACTGCTTTCATTCTAGCCGACATAAAACAAAAAGGACTGTCTCCATAGGAAAAAATATTATCAGACATACTGTGAAAATTTCCTTGCTCTGTTAAACGTCATTTGGGAAATTATTAGATTTATAAATATAATTAGAGATTAGATTAGTCTGTACCAAAGCCAAAACTGGAACTATTATAACAACAAAAAACTCTAGAATAAAATATTAAAAAATATAATACAAAATAAAATAAAAATGTAATAAACAGGAAAAATCAAGAGAAAGAAAAAATGCAGAATTCAGTTTTTTTTTAATTTTTTTTTTTTTGCAAAAACTTGTTTAAATTGAAATGCGTTATCTTTCTATTTTTAAAGATGTTAGATGTTCAAACTCTTATTTGAATGAAAAACGGTTTCGTTTAAATGCACCAACAGTTATTGGTTATTCACAGAGAAAATAATAAAAATATAGATTCTTCAAAAGGGGGTGGACACCTATTCGCTGAGCGCTGTATATATAAACACTGATTCTTACAGTTCTGAACTCTCCTGTATATCACATTCAGCAGAGTCTCTTTCCTGGCTTACATCATGTAAACTCTCCCTCTCTTATGTCTGGATTATGAAATGCTCAAGTCTGCCTGGGTGGAGATTAAATATCCTGCTTTACTCTCTTCTCTTCAGAGGAGGATCGTGTCAGAAAGCCTCAGGAAATGAAGGAAGAGCAGCCCTCCTCTATCTCTGTGGTGAGATATATTACTTATGCATATGTTTTATTAAATAATTAAATGTATTTAAAATATTACTATATGTATCAATGTAATTATTACTTATGCCATTATACATTTAGCTCTTTTAAATGATTATTAACATTTAAATATTTTCATTATCATCTGAAAAAAACCTTTGAACCTCTGCACTTCTGTAACCTATTTACAGTCTTTTATAACCTATTTACAGTTAATTATTAGAATTTATTAGTATTTTCAGAAATTATTAGTAATTTTTTTTTTCCCAAATATTTCCCATGTGATGTTTAACGGAGCAAGAAGACATTTTCAAAGTATTTCCTATCATTTTTTTTTCTTCTGGAGAAAGTCTTATTTTAGTTTGGCTGGAGAGAATGCAGTTTTTATGTTTTGTTTTTTTTCAAACAATTTTAAGGTCAATAATATTAGCCTAAATTATTAGTTTTAAGAAATATATTTTTTTGATAGGTTGCAGAAAAGCCACTAGCTACGTTTCCACCCACCTATTTTTATGTGCATTTTGCGTTATGCGTAATGTATGTGTGTGAATGGGTGAATGAGGGTGTGTGGATGTTGCCCAGTACTGGATTGCAGCTGGAAGGGCATCCACTGCATAAAACATATACTGGATAAGTTGGCGGTTCATTCTTGTGGAGACCCCTGATGAATAAAGAGACTAAGCTGAAGAAAAATGAATGAATGAATTCCAACACAAGTAGATGGTGTGGAACCCAGCATTTATTACAGTGTACTGTCATCATGGCTGAGATAAAGTTTAAAAATGTGTTGGAAAAAAACTCTTCATTAAACAGCGCTTGTGAAAAAAATTATTACAACTTTTATTAAAGGGGTGGTCCACTATGATATCATATTTAAAATTTTAGTTTATCTGTAATGTAGCTGTGTGAACATAAACAACATCTCTGAATGTAAAATGCTCAATTCAATGCAAAGGGAGACATTGGCTTTTACAGAGTTAGCTTAGCAAAGTCTACAATGAACGAACTTTGGGGACTACAAAAAAATACATCCGGGCCAGTGAGATCACAAAGGTATTTTTACCACGCGCACACACTGCGCATCTAAGGGGCGTGGCCAGAGGCACTGTAATGTTATTGCAGAGAAAGCTAAAATGCCATCCAAACGCTGCTATTTCCACAGAGCTTCTACTGTTTCTATATTTGGGCTTCCAAATGACAAAACGCAAAGAGAGAAGTGCTTAGAGTTCAATGTTAATTATGTTCCAGAGAATTATAAAATACATAGCAAGCTTGATTTGACAAAGCACAGCTTCCAGAATCTCTCCCAGTTCAGTGCTGGATTCGGTTAAAATCTCCTCAAAGGAGCAGCTCCAACAAGCAAAAGCTGTGGATTGTGAGCCACAACCTCTAAGTATTTTTATTCGTTATAATTAATTATGACATGCAGTGTCTGGCATTAATGGTATGTTGTAGTAAGGATGTAAACAAATGCTGTTTGGCACCCCTAACAATTTAGCTACAAATTCATATTTATCAGTCAAACTACTGCAAACACACACAGTCTTCACCAGCGTGTGCGTGTCTCTCTATAGGCAGCTTTTCCACGTGTTCTACGTCTCAGATAATGAACTCACAAAAGATATGTGAGCGATTCATATTACTTACACATGCATAATCTGAATATGTGAAAGACGTCATGTAACGCGTTGAGTTAAAAAAAAAAATACAGGATAGCTCGACCAACTCGTGTTGCAGCAGAAAAATCAATCAAAGCTCACACAGGTCGCATCCCACATCTTGTGCTTTATTCTTCTGTCAACCGTGTCACTGTATATTACAGAAAAATAACTCAATAGAGTGGAGGAACTATGACGTCACCTAATAGGCGAATCGGCTGCTAGCGTAAAACTGGTTTCCTCATTAAAATCCCCATAAGACTTTCCCATAGGCTTTTCGAAGATTGCAAATAATATGTGTTCAAACACTGTTCGTTACACTTATACGTTTTGTCCAACCACATAATCCCCACATGAAAATACAACTTTTATTACTTTTGGATCTTAAATGCGAACGCAAGAATTAAAAGGCTAACATTGGGCTATAAACGGAGTACAGTGCCTTCGGGGCGCTCGCCTGTGACGTCAGCCCCACCCTGCTACAGACGACTTTTCAAGCTTATTTTTAGACAAAGATTTAATCTCTTGGTTTATTATATTATAATCCACGCTATATATTATAAACAAATAAATAAGCAAAGATTCATAGACCCATGTGCCTTCTGGATAGTTTTTACATGATAAAATACATTTTGTTTTGCTTTACGGTTGTTGTAAAAGTTTTAAAACCGTATGTGTAAATGTGCCAACATAGTATTATCATAAGACATTTAAATAAGTGTATCGCTCGCGTGCACCCAGCTTAGATGACAGAAATGAGGCGTGAGGGACAAATTCTATCATGGACACTGAAGAACAACATTCAATATTCTTTTTTTGTCACGAAGTACAGCGGAAAGCAGCCCGTACAGTCACATATGCTATACATTTTAAGGAGAAGTGTAAATATTGCAGTTATGACAGAGTTAAACGTGTTCAGATGAAGAAAAAAAAACAACGAAAAATGTATCGATCACGTTAAAATGACAGTTAATATGTATGTGTTTTTGTACATATTTATTGACATGTTTGCATTACTGAGAGCAGGAAAGAGACAGGCTGCACTGGTAAGCAGTATCCCCATAATATCGTTTAATTCAAGAGTTCACACTTAGCTGATAATCAATAAAGTGTAATTGGCATGCTGTCCTGGGAGAGAGCCCTGAGCTCGTAATATCCTCGAGCTCGGGGCTCCCTCCTGTTAGAAGGGCGAGAGGGGAGTTCGAGCTCGGGTAGGTCTCGAGAACTCCCATGCTGTCGCCGTGAGAAGTGTAAATCTAAGGTTGTCTTGGGTGACAATTTGGTTTAGTCGATTGGCTATGGTGTATGTTTTTGGATGGTGAAAGGAAATTGGGGAACCCGTGGGAAACCCACGCGAACACTGGGAGAACATGGAAACTCTGCATAGAAACGCCACCTGGCCCGATAGGAGTTTGGACAAGCGGTGTTCTTGCTGTGAGGCAACAGTGCTAGCCACTGGGCCACCGTGTCGCCCTATCGGAAAAAAGGGTGGGAAGTAGGGGTGGAAGGGGGGAAACTTCAAGACGAAGATAACTGGAGTGAAAAACTCTGGTTATTTATATCCGTAATCATCTAATAGGGCAGATTACGGAGCTAATGAGGTGCCAGCCGTGTTGATCATGAGCACGTGATCCTCTCGAAATTAGTTTAGAAACAAACCACACTTAAAATAAAGGATCAACAAATTGATCTGTCTTGACAGTCTTTACAAGTGAAGGCATTATCTACACACAGTATGAATTCCCAATTAGAAAAATACTACAAACTATAAAATACTATTGATGAAAAATCTGAAATCACAGACAAATCCAAATGCTCAATGCAAGCGAGCTGCGCTCCAGACCTGTTCAGCTCGATGATGTATAATGTCCCCGACAGCGCCTGTTGTCCCATTTAGCAACTTGATAGCAACCGTCTTTTTAAAGAAGCGTAACCGATTTTTAAAAAATAATCAACAGTGTGATGGTACTGATGTGTTTTATGTCGTAGAATAAAACGTGAAAGTATCTTGAGTTTGTGTTGGCCACAAACCTTATTTAAGCAATTTAACTGAAATCCCATTGAAAAAAACCCATTGACTTTGGGACGAGGGAACAGGAACTGCTAAAATGCTTACTCGCTTCCGGATTTTTGCATACAAATTGACATCATAGTTTACATCATAGCATCATAGCATACTTGCGCTTCTCGTGTTATAAGTGTTTACAGACAGTTCATACACATTTTATTTTAGAGAGTGGGCATGAGGTTGACTGACTGTTAACACAACACAAAAGCGCATGCTTGTAGGGGCGTGATGTGGAGCCGATCCGCGAATCACAGCACATTATGTTAGATGACCAATCAGAGTCACTTGAGGGCGGGCCTTTCAGAGAAACTAGGAAATATGACGTTTTCATGTTTCATATATGAAAAAATAACGTGATTTTCTTCAAGTAAAACATGAGCACACATTGCTTTGCATCTTATAAACACAACCAAACCTTAAAGTTACATTCTGGACCACCCCTTTAAATAAATAAATAAATACTTCAGCTGTATTTGTGCGTAAAAAATGGCTGTTTGTATTTATTGCAGATGATCTAATGGCAGACCAAAGAATGGACATCTCCTCAACGATGAATGAGTTCATGTCGCCAAGTTCCACTGAGCTGATCAGCAGCTCCATGGGTTCCACAGGCATGGACTTCACCCGCAAGAGGAAGGGCAGCATCACCGACTATGAGTAAGAGACCCTCTGACTACATTTAAGAGTGCATTTACTTTTGTGTGCTCATAGTGATTTACTGTATGATCAAATGCTGATTCTGTGAGAAAACATATGGAGTGGTTGTGGGGATATAACTATATAGATAAGTGCTGAAATCAGTTTTGTTATTAGAAAAATAAAAGACCTTTAAAAAATATACAGTTGAAGTCAAAATGATTAGATTATTTAATTGTTTTTCAAATATTTCCCCAAGTCATGTTTAACAGAGCAAGGTTTTTTGTTTGTTTTACAGTATTTTCTATTACAGTTTTCATCTGGAGAAAGTCTTATTTCTTTTAATTTGGCTGAAATAAAAAAAGATATAAATTAAAAGCTAAGGCCAATGTTATAAGCTCCCCTTAAGAATCGTTTTGATTGGCTACAGAACAAACCACTGTTGTTCGATTATCCAACTACCCAAACTTTCCTAGTTAAACTAATTAAACTAGTTCATTCTTTAAATTGCACTGTGAGCTGAATATTAATATTTTTCTAAAATATCTAGTAAAATATTATGTACTATCATTATGGCAAGACAAAAGTTATTAATTATTTGAACTGTTAAACTGTTATAATTAAAAATGTGTTATGTAAATCAGCACTTGGTAAATTGTATTGCTAATAGAAAAAAAAGTATTTTACCTTGTCAAAGTGTTTTACAATATTATTACTTTAATATATTTTTAAGTTGGGAAATGCAGTGATTCATATTAGCTACTTCTTTAAAAAGAAAAACAACATTTAATAAAAGTTATTTTTTATGTCACAATCTTTTGAACGATTATGTGCGTTAAAGTATGTGAGTGGTGGAGACCAGGGAGTGGAGTTGTATAGTAAAAATAAAAGGTAGAACCATCTGTATTTTCTCTATAAACATTACACATAACATTTCATTGCATTAAGAATCCACAATAGTAATACTCTATATTATTAGAAATTTGAAAAAAAAAACCAATAATAATATATATTTATATTTATTTATAGTTATAGTTATAGTTATATATAGTATAGTATATATATATATATATATATATACACATATATACATACAGATATATACACACACACACACACACACATATATATATATATATATATATATATATATATATATATATATATATATATATATATATATATATATATATATATATATATATATACACACACATACATACACACATACATATATACATACATACATACATACATACATACATACATACATGTGTATATATATGTGTATGTATATATGTGTATGTATATATGTGTGTGTATATATATATACAGTGTATATATATATATATATATATATATATATATATATATATATATATATACATATATATACATATATATACACATATATATATACATACACATATATACATACACATATATATACATGTATGTATGTATGTATATAGTTTATGAAGTATTATCAAAAATACAGACTGGAAACGTGACAAAATTTTCCTTTTAATAGATGATCTGAAATTTAACTTGTCAATGTCTTTCTTTCTTCCCAGAATCGATGGATTTTCTTTTGAGTAAGTATCAAAACATATCAGTTACCTTCATTAAAAAAGGTCATTTGTAAAACCATCAATTCCATTCTTTTACTAAAGAGGACAAAGCTATGACCAAGGTCATAAACAATATAAAAAAGTGCTATTATAATATGTCACTGAAACATTACTAGCTACAGTCAGAGAACATATCTGTAAGTGTTTGTCTCTCTGTTTAAAGGAACAGTTTACTGTAAAAAAAGAACATTACAACTCCTCTAGAGTTAAATAAAATCTTTAAAAATGGCCAAAGAATATACATAATAAACAATACCTGTTTAAAGCTTGACACTTCTGTAGTTACATCATCATGATAGCGCAGTAAAGTTCCTTGATTATTACACTAGAATGATATAGATATGACCATAGTCAAAGCAACTTCTTTTTATTTTCTTTTGGTCCTAGTGCACAATGTAAGGTCAGAAAGGTCAAGCTTTAGATAGAAAAATGATCAAAAATCTTTTTTTTGAATTTTTTGAGCAAGATGCTAATGGTCTAATCCGATCTAATGATTTCTGCTAAGCTAAGCTAAAAGTGTTTCTGCCAGAACCAGAGATCGGCTGAATGGATTTAAAAATGGTAAAACTCAGCTGGTTTACTCTAGGGGAGTTGTAAAATGAGCCTATTTCCACAAAAGGTGGATGTTCCTTTAAGGACAAATACATCTAATTCAAAAAAGAAAAAAAGGAAATTTATCAACTCTTTGTATTTGAGAAAAATACCAATTTTATCCTCTTAGATCTGATTCTTCATGGATGAGATTCCTCATCCCAAGCTCACAGCTCACACAATCCCCTGAGAGTGACCGGTCAGTGAGTATGGATGAAGAGATGCCATGGTCAAACTGACCAGTCTGTTCTTGTTTTAAGACTTTAATGTACTTCAGAACCTTTTGACATTTGACTTCTCACTTCATGCAGAGGCACAAAGTGTTCAAGACCCAAATCTGTGACCCTCTTTTCTTTAATATGACTACCTGAACAGCCATGATCATTGAGCTGTCAGTTTATAAATCCATTATACAGCAGTTAGGGGAAATAAATGCTTAAACCTTATCCTCTGTATCTGATTCTATCATTTCAGTTTAGTTTAACCAGACTCTACCTGTCTGCTGGATATTAAGCTAATGTTTTTAACACAAACTTGCACAATATAATTTGAAGACTGTGTTATTACAGTAGTTTGACAATAAACATTTATTCAATTACCAGTATTGAAACACATATTTTCACCAAAATATATTATTTATAGTATATTAATATCACAGGAGAAAATTTGTCATTTTAGAATTGATTTTAGATGGAACTTTAAGGGTTTTGCATCTGAACTCTTCATTTATTACCTAAATCGTTAGTTATAATCAGCTATTTAGGTCACGGGAGTTTAGGTAACTACAAAGTTGGAATATAGAGCAGTTATTTAACCAACAAGGGGAGAAATAATCTGCAGTACAGTAGATGTTATCCGAGTGTCAAGGCCTCAGGTAAACAGCGTGTAAAATTTCTCTTATTCTGGCCAGTTATGAAACCAGCCATTATGAAACAGCTAATGCTGCATTAAATGGGAGTTACATCATATCGAGTCATAACATATTTCATACTGGTATTATACTGTGGGATTCTTGTCCGCTAATGACCTTTAGTGAGGAGAAATGAATCAGAGGTGGAATTATATACTGACTGTATTGACAATCCCTTTAGGAGAGGACTATTATTTTGTTTTAAAGAGAACTTTCATGTGGTTTGAGAAATTATTTATTTGAGTATAGATATGTATACAGTGTTTTGTATTGATAAGTCATTTAATAGGCTATCTAAGCTAATGTGTATGTTATTGTCTATTTTAAAGGGACAGTATGGACACAGACAAGGACAAACCACTTGGAAGGTAAACTACCTTGGAAGTTAAAAGTCAAATTGGTGATGCTTTACTTGAAGGGGGTGTTTGTAACGTCGGGAAACATTTATAATCATGACACAACACTTTCCATGGTTATGATGGACACTTTCCACTGTCATTAAGTGTCATTCACTCAATTATGTCAATTTATCTGCAAATGTGACATTGTTTGTGTTGGCTTTGTTTTGACAACTTGACATTACTTAGACAACATAACTTGTCATAAATCTGTCATAAACATGAGGCCATTATAATTGTCATTAATTTTATAACAGAGTCATTAATGTTTTTCTTGACCTTAACAACGGTTGTACAAATTGAATTTGTTATTAAAATGTTGTTGAATATAATGATGCTGTTTTTAGCAAATTCAGTTTGTTCCACTAAAAACAATATCACACAATTTCAAGGTCTCATGACAATAACGTTTATGACCAGATTTATAAGTATAGATTTAGATGATTTATGCTGTAATATCATGTTGTCATATTAAAGACTTCTCAAACAGTGTCCTCTTTGCATTTAAAATGACATTACTGAGTGAATGATATTTAATGACTGATGTCATAAGCATGCATAAAGTCTTTTCTCTCAAATTATTTTAATTTTTAAAATTATAATATACAGATACAGGTTCATGGCAGTTGGGAAGACTGTAAGCCAGGGGTGGGCAAACTCGGTCCTGGAGGGCTGGTGTCCTGCACAGTTTAGCTCCAACTCTGATCAAACACACCTGCTTGTAGATAATTAGGGATCTTGGAGACACTAATTAGCTTGTTCAGGTGTGTTTGATCAGAGTTGAAGCTAAACTATGCAGGACACTGGCCCTCCAGGACCGAGTTTGCCCACCCCTGCTGTAAGCAGTAGTCTTAATGAATAAAAAATCAGAGAGACAAGAGTTAGTTGTTGCTTCATGGTCCTCTTTGTTGTCTTTTATAACACTTACACATTTGTATGTTAGAGTCAGTAAGACACTTTAAATCACATATTGATCCATGTTGGATAAAATAATAGACACTGTAAGATAATTAAATCAAATCACATCACAATACATAAATAAATAAACTAACAAACAAATAACAACATGCTATTAACAACATTAACATTACTGTGTCTGAAGGACAACTCAGTGAAGTAGTTATGGTAAGTAATATACACAAATCACTCTGAATACATCAAAGCAAATCACACTTGAAAACATGAATAAACTTCTATATGACATAGACACCTTAAAATTATTAATAAAATAATCAATTAAAACTAATTAGTTATGCATTAAAGTATATGAATTGCAATTTGATATCACATTTAATTAATTTAACTGACCTTAGTAATAAATGAGAGAGCAAAGACTTTGTCCTATTTGTTGTCTCTGGATGCGCTACAGTCATCATGGTAACTTAACTCTCTCAACTGCATAACTCAGAAATCAGAAAATGCAGCTAAACTGTTCAGTGAAAACTCACTATAAATGCATTTAAATACAACATATATACATGTATAAATACAAATAAACAAGTAAAAGGGACAAATATATAAATAACTTACTTTGTGACCCAAACTCAACTGTTTATTTTTTCCCCAATTTTTGTTTACCGGAGAGAAGATTTTTTCAACACATTTCTAAACATAATAGTTTTAATAACTCATTTCTAATAACTGATTTATTTTATCTTTGCTATGATGACAGTACATCATATTTGACTAGATATTTTTTCAAGACACTTCTATACAGCTCAAAGTGGCATTTAAAGGTTTAACTGGGTTGATTAGGTTAACTAGGCAAGTTAGGGTAATTAGGCAAGTTATGGTTTGTTCTGTAGACTATCTAAAAATGTAGCTTAATAGGGCTTATAATTTCGACCTTAAAATGGCTTTTAAAAAAATTAAAAACTGCTTTTATTCTAGCGAAAAAAAAAATGTGCTGGATAAGTTGGCGGTTCATTCCGCTGTGGCAATCCCAGATAAATAAAGGGACTAAGCCGAAAAGAAAATGAATGAATGAATATTGTGAAAATTTTCTTGCTCTGTTAAACATAATTTGGGAAATAATTAAATCAATAAAAAAAATTACAAATAAATAGATTGAGATATTCAAAAACAATGCTGAAAGAAAAAAATATATTAAAAAACTCAATAAAAACCCAAACCGGGAAAGGCTTGGGGCCGAGAGTTGGGGGAAGGGGTCTCCTTAATTCAGATTACTAAACCTTTAAGTCTTAAATCTCCATCTTCATGATTATATGTCATGTCATGATTATGAAGTCTTATGAACACCTCCTTCAATTAAACTGTTACCACAGAATCTTACTAATTTCTTAATTTTTTCTATTTTTCATTCCCCATTAATGTTTCTTTTTTAGATTGCGTTTAAAAATAATAATAATTATAAAGATTTAAAAAAAAAATTAGAAAGCTGCACCTGTTTGCGTACTGTAGGTTCTGCTGTTTATACTCAGCCTGCATAATGAATTATTTTTCTCTTTTTCACACTTTTCTCTTAACAGGGCCGATCAGCAGATGAAGAATGCAAGGTGTTGTAATCCAGAGCATTTCTATGTGTTTTATTAGTGGATGAAGATGATTTGACTTCATAATGCATGCTATTTCTTCTAACTGTAACTCTGTTTTGGATTCTTGCTTGTCAACAGAGAGGCTCACAGTCAGATAGAGAAGAGACGCAGAGACAAGATGAACAGCTTCATTGATGAGCTGGCTTCATTAGTGCCTACCTGCAATGCCATGTCCCGCAAGCTGGACAAACTCACGGTGCTGCGCATGGCCGTCCAGCATATGAAAACTCTACGAGGTGGGTCTTTCTTAGACAAGTTGTTTTGTAACTGAGTATTGTAACACGAAATCACCTGAAGTAAATGTATGAGTCGTGCTGGCAAAATGAGATGTATAACAAGTTAAATACAGCCAAACCAAAAATAATTGATACATTTAACACTTTATCACAGTTTATTCGCTGTCATTTAGAAAATGGTGAAAAATAAATAAATAATTGACAGGAATTCAGCTGTTCACACTTAAATAGAAGGGTACAGTATCAGCTATCAGTAAGTTGTTGGCCTTTCAGTTTCTTATCGTCATTGTAAGCCTGCAGTCTCAGCTGATATCATGATTCATGAAAACCTAAACTTATTTATTATTTTTCTAAATTTCTGTTTTATTTTTAATCCACTTAATGAAGAATCTTTGATCATAATATGTCACAGTTTGCTTTATTTTGGTCATCTCATTCCAATGAATAAACATTATAGTGTTCTGCACCAACTAGTAGTGGTGTGAACCTACACTGGTCTCATGGTTCGGTTTGGTTACGATTATCATGTCATCGATTGGGTTCAATTCGATACCTCGGTGCATCACGGTGCATTGATGATGCTTTCCATACACAGTTTTAAATTTTCTTCACAGCACAGCAATTCTTGTATTAAAATGTATAACTATATTTATATTTAGCCTATATACTATTTGTCATGATCACCAACGATCTGACCTCCAGAGGTCGCTGGAAAACATTCACACTCACACAAACTAAAAATCCGCCAGTTCATGGACTACAACTTCATATATGCACTCCGTTCACACACATGTTCTAGATCCTGACTGATTACACTCGCACAGCTGAAGCTGCTCAAGGACTGATTCATGAAATATATGTACTGCTCAAACACAAACACTGTTGCTGAGTCTTGTTATCTGCTATAGTGACACTACAACGTGTTTCCTTTGTCTGCCTTTGTTTAATCTTGTTTGCTGCCTGCCTTGTGACCATCTGCCTGTTAATTTGATTACGACTCTGGATTTCCCATATACATCTGTTTGCCCCTGCATTGACCATTGCTTGCCTGACCTCGCTAATAAACCTGCATGTGGATCCGCACCTTTGTTGTCAGTGTCACATTCCTGGTTACACTATTTGTAATACAATTTTGTCCTTTAATACAAACAGTCAGATATATAAACTGTACCTTTAAACAACACAAGCATTTATAGCACATAAACAAATATAAACATCCCACTCGCTTTCTGAGCCTTGTCTACAAAGTTCTTCCTTACACCCCTTTGATTGGTCACGTGCTCATCAGAAAGGGCTGCGTTTGGCTCTTACGAGCTGGCGTTGTTCACAGATGAGTGACACTGATAAATGGCAGCAGCGATTACAGCTGATTCATGATAGACATGGTGGAGAAAACTCTGCAGACACGTGCTTGTGTCTGTATCCAGAAGTAGTGCTGTAACAGCCGAGAGCAGTGAGGAAAAGTTACCTCACGACAACAGCCTCCCTCGCCAAAGTAAGCTACATCGACATAGCGCATATGAGATAAATGACGTCAGTACATAACCAGTTATGATTATTACTGAACCGATACTGAATTGTCTGCGTCTGCATTGCGGTGCACCGAAGAAACAATTAATTTCGACAAAAAGTATAATTGTATGTGGTGTATGAACAGTTTTTGGTTTGACTATAGCAGTTTTGGTCGAATTTGAGGTGATCACAAAACGGAGTGTTAAGTCCTCATCTACAGATTCTAATCCTCCAAAATATAAATAAAAACGTTAGGATTGAAACACAATATATCGCAAAATTATGGTTATTGCGATAATAGTATATGTGATATACTTATCGCAGACATGTGTGGTAAATTAAACGTTATTTCATACATTGCTTGTTTAGCAAAATTTGACCAATCAGATGGGGCCTTCCTATCTTTATCCCCACCTCCTTATTAGTTGCTGTTCTGCTATTGGCCCATAGGCGAACCCAGAGCTGAAAATAAATACTCACAAGACGAGAGAAAATGTATGCTCCAGCGCAGCCTGCACGTGATGGCATAGCCCTTGCCGTGGCCGTCGCTGACGCGCACCTCTCAAAAAATATAACTACACGTTGCAACGACACAGCGCAAGCTTTGTGATTGGTCGGCTTGGTAGCGCTGACGAGTGTGGGTGGGACTGAGAGCTGCACGAACCCGATGGAGCGAGTGTTTACAAGCGTGGAGTCCCGTGAAGGAGCTCTAGATGGAAACTTTTGTTTGTGTTTACCTTATAATTAAAATTGTTGCGCGTCCACCAGTTCCCGCCTCTGAATGCGCAAGTTTTAGCTACTTCTACATTAAGGTAGCGTTCAGACAAAAACAAAACACCAGCAAAGAAACTCTACACATAGGAACATAACCTCACTGCCAACTAGCCTTTTGGTAGTGTTATTGCAGAGCAACACAAACAGCACGCAGAAGTATAAATGCACGACTACGTGCATTGTATGCGCCATGGGTCATGCCGATCAATCGACGCAGAAGTATAAACCAGGCTTTAAACTCGATAAAACACAGTTTATTTCAATTGTATCTTTTTCTTGATTGTATTTGTCTATGCCTGTAGATTAGATTTAGTATATTTTATGCACAATTCACTGACGCACAGGATCATCTCAATCAATCTATAAAATTATAAATTCTTTCCAAATAGAAATATTAACTAATCTGGTGAAATTATACTCCTTATTTCAATATATATCGCAGAATAACAAAATATTGCAATGTTAGATTTTTCCAATATCGTGCAGCCCTTCTTCACAATAATATTGCAGATTTTTTCCAGTATCGCTCTACTCTAATTGAAACACTGGCTTTTCCATTTAAATTATTTTAATTAATTGTTCAAATCATTATTTATTTTTAAATAGACTAACGGAATTAACATTCTATTAAAAGCTTCAGTAAATTTTATTATTTTTGTGTACCATAATAAACTTTTGTTTTGGAACTTTCATAAAAGTTTAACTGGATTTAGTGTATCACTTCACCAAATGACATGAATTTTAGCATGTATTTTACAGGTCCCCACATAATACAGAATCATGAGAACCAAAACCCACATAGACACTAAGCAATTAAATTTATAAAACGAAAATATGAAGAATGTTATGTAATAGTGTTCTATTTTCTATGGAAAATATACAGTATGTTCCCACTTTTTTCTTCATAAAGCTAAAATAGAGAGCACAAACACACAAGTATATGTCTGCTTCCATTTGACATTATGAATAAACAAATTCAAAACTAAAAGACGCTACATTTTTTTATTTTCATGGAGAAATTAAAGGGGTAGTTCACCCAAAAATGAAAATATACTCACCATTATTTGTTTCAAACACAACAGAAGAAACCTGTAACCATTCACTTCCATAGTAAGAAAAACAAATACTATGAAATTCAGTGGTTACAGGTTTTCAGCTTTCTTAAAATGTATTTTTTTCATGTTTAACAGAAGAAAGAATCACAAAATAAGGTTTGAAAAAATTGAAAGGTGAATAAATAATGACAGAATTTTCTTTTTTTGGGTGAACTAACCCTTTAAGGGCACATTGTGATGGAAGTCACAAATAAACAAATCGTCACCTTGGAATTATAAGGTTCTATCTGCATTGTAAATGATTTTAAGATATTGAGCATGATAGTTTTTGCATTCCATATAGCAAACAATATGTGTGTAACAGTTCTCTTTTATACATCAACATGACAGAGACCCTAAATACACTCTAAATGTAAATTATTTGCAAATTGGAGTTAAAAAAAAAAACATGGTAAATACAGATAGAACCTTCTAATTCTGAAAAGTCATTTTCCACTTGGAATTATAAGGTTCTATCTAGCAGATCATTCATTGTAGCATTACTTTTCAAGAAATACAACCAAAAAATATATAATTTGGTGTTGTAACAATATATTAATACTTGAGAAAGTTAAATTTTTTGCTTTCAATGACATTTATTTTATGTTTTAGGATGATGTTAATTTTATCTAATTAATATGTTAATATTTACAACATTTTATGCTTTATATGAATTATTGAATTGATTGATTGAATTATATGCCCCATAAATTAAATTAAGTATTTGCCCTTCAATGTAAAGACTTTAAAAGAAAACAAACAATAAGCAAATGAGTTTAATAAACCTTGAAAAATGTTTCACTTACCATTTATACATAAATAAAAATATTTAACATTTAATATATAAAATTTTTGTTAAATATCTGTTTCTTTTTCAACAATGTAAAACGTAACATTTATCTCACTGTCAGAAAATACTTCTAAATCATCACATTTACACATCTTACACACACACATATATTTATATCTATATATATATATATATATATATATATATATATATATATATATATATATATGTATGTATGTATATGTGTATATATATATATATATATATATATATATGTATGTATGTATGTATATGTGTATATATATATATGTGTATATATATATATATATATATATATATATATATATATATATATATATATATATATATATATATATATATATATATATATATTGTGTGGTGTTGTAGCATTATTTAGTCGACTCTGATTTTATGTGATTTTTATGTTTCTTTCTGGTCTTTCCCGCTGTCAATGGAGCAGTCTGGTGAAATGGCAAAGAAATCTGATCCTAATTGGTCCTTGTTTTGTATTAAAAATGCTGATTGGCTCACAGACAGAACCTTATAGAGCCAAGCTAGAGTTCAACTTTGTAAATAAACCGTTTTCTAAATAAAAAGTCTTAAAATGTAAACAACTTATACAAAAACATCACATAATGTAAATAAGATGTAATTTAGTACGAATATGTGAATAACTCAATTTTGACAAAAATTTCAGATAGAACCTTATAATTCTAAGGTGACGAAATGAATTCTTGATTAATAGTGAGCGATTTGTGCCTATTTTGTGCATTTAAAACTGTTTTTGACAATTGTTCACTTGTTAATTCTCTGAGCACATCCTTTGTATAATTAGCACTACTAACTGATCACTTTATTTTATACTGTCTTTTCAAGGTGCTGCAAACCCTTATACTGAAGCTAACTACAAGCCGGCCTTTTTATCAGACGATGAGCTGAAGCACTTAATATTAAAGGTAGGCGACGTTAAAATGAGTCTCTCTGTGTTGGGTGATAAACCCAGGCTGCGATTCACTGATGATTCACTCATGTTCTCAGGCTGCTGATGGATTTCTCTTCGTTGTGGGCTGCGATCGGGGGAAGATCCTTTTTGTCTCTGAGTCTGTCTACAAAATTCTAAATTACAGTCAGGTAAATACCACGTCATGATATGATGCGTATCAGCATATACAGTTGAAATCAGAATAGTTGGCCCTATTTTTATTAGTCCTCTTGTATGTTTTTTCCCTAATATCTGTTTGATGGAAAGAAGTTTTTTTTTCAACACATTTCTAAACATAATAGTTTTAATAACTCAGGGCGTACTCACACTATGTACAGTGGCCATGAACCGGGCCAAAGCATGCTTGTCCCCTCTCCAGTCTCCCCCTACGGCCCGCACTTACATTACATTCGGGCATTACGTCATCGATGATCCGCTGTTCAGTAAGCGCAGTAAGTTATATTGTTTTAGTTGTTTGGGATGAGGTGACACTCAGTCAAATATTTTGCCGAACAGATCAGCCACTTTTGACGCTCATAAACAATCATAAAGTCCTCATGCTGCAGGAATTAGGAGGTTTGCTGAGGGCACAGCTGTCGTGCAGTGAGGGGTTTGCGTCTTTAAAAAACTACGACAGTTTATGTTCATTGAACAGTAAGAGTGATTAATAAATCTATATGAAACAGTCCCTTAAAAGTTAAGTCTCACTTTCAGTTTCGGGCTCAGGCACATTTTACACACACACACACATGTACGCACACGCACACACACACACACACATGCGTACTGTGGCAAAGCCCAAGTGAACCACGCTCTGGCACGCCTCTTCCAACCGGGCCAGGGCTGGCCAAGTGAACCGTGCCTGAGCCTGATTCAGAGCACTCGCACTACTTAACTGATCCGGGAAACTAGCCTGTGCACGGTTTGGATAGCATAGTGCGAGTACGCCCTCATTTCTTATGACTGATTTCTTTTATCTTTGCCATAATGACAGTACATAATATTGTACAAGATAATTTTCATACTAATATTCAGCTTAAAGTGACATTTAAAGGCTTAACTAAGTTAATTAGGGTAATTAGGCAAGTCATTGTATAATGATTTTTTTTTCTGTAGACAATCGGAAAAAAAAACACTACTTAAGGGGGCTTATAATATTGACCTTAAAATGGTTTTAAAAAACCTTAAAATTGCTTTTATTCTAGCCGAAATAATAAAAAAAAACTTTCATCAGAAGAAACAATATTATAGAAAATACTGTAAAAATTTCCTTGCTTTGTTAAACATAATTTGGGAAATATTTGAAAAAGAAACAAAAATTCACAGGAGGGCAGATCATTTTGACTTCAAATGTATTTAATCATCAGACAGTGATGTGACTCACCATCTATCTGTTTTCTCTCTGTCTTACAGAATGACCTGATTGGCCAGAGTTTGTTCGATTATTTGCATCCTAAAGATATTGCAAAAGTCAAAGAGCAGCTTTCATCCTCCGATACAGCTCCACGCGAGAGACTCATCGATGCTAAAAGTTAGTCTCTGCCTCTGATTTGTGGTTATATCAAGGCTAATCCTCATTTTACTAAGTGGCTAATACCCCTGAGACCAATATTCTGTATGATGTACCTAGAACATCTACACTGGAAAAAATGCTCTTCTTAGATTTTTTGGCTTGTTTCTAGTTCAAATATCTAAAAACGCTTAATATTGTCTTGTTTTTAGAAATATAATGCTGAGTTTGTTCTTAAAACAAGCAAAATAATGTGCCAATGGGGTAGGTAAAATAATCTTACGTCAAAATGAAAAACGTGATTATTTTGCTAACAACATTGGCAGATTATTTAGCTTGTTTTAAGAAAAAAACTCACATAATTTTGGCATATTATTTCTTAAAAAATGTTTTTCCTGTTCAGAAAATACTTCTTGATTTAAGCCTTTTTAAATATTTGGACTAGAAACATTAGAAACATAACAAACAGTTCAAGTAAGAAAAGCATTTTCTGCAGTGTACTGCCTCAGCCAACGATGCTAATAGCTAAAGTATGCATACGTTAAACAATATGTGCTCTTAAGATTAGCTTCATTTATATGTTTTGATTGGATGGTATCACAGTCTGAAGCTTAAAAATCTAAATCTAACCATTATGCAATGTCCAATTTTTTTTTAGGTGTGCTTAGCATTGACTTTTGGCATCAAGTGTCAACTTCTCCACACTAAACTTGCTGAAAAAAAAAATGTATTTCTTTTTTTAAACAGCATATGGAACATTTTGAAGGCTACATTAGGGTCAGATATTGAAAGTAGAAGTTTAGAGCTACGCTCTACAACTTAATTTTGCTTAAGTACAACATGACTGTGCTGGTTCACCAGCTAGACAAGCACTGTACTGGCACTATATCAGGACCAACATGGAATTCATTACAACTTGGAATTTAAAGGCACAATATGCAATAATTTTTTCATTAAAATATGCAAAAATGTTCAAATAATCAGGGGTCCATTCTTCGTACCTCGCTTAAATGATCTAAGATCCTCGAAATCATGATCAGCAATGCAACGATTGGCTGACGGCACAGCAGCGTAATGACATCATCTGATTAATATTCAATTACCCATATGAGAAAAATGACATCAAATTCGTAGTAAATGGTTTGTTAAATATGATACGCAATAACTTTCAACATTTGTTGTGAGCTGCAGGCTTTACACTTTCATGTGTCAAGAGTATTCAACATTTTTTTAAATGACTCTGACGTTTTTAATGTAAATATTAAGTGTAAGTAAAATGTTAAGTACAGTAAGGACTTTCATGTTGCTACATATGCTGGGGTATTAATTACAAAGGTGCTTGATTTAAAATGAATGGTGCTTTAAAAAGTCCTTGAATCTGCTGTTCATGTGTTGGAACCCTGCTTATAACAAAACCATAAATTGTATTTAAAATGAGAAATCAGCACTGCTTCCTAACCATGTGATCACTAGCGTAAGAACCGGAAGTGGTCGAATGCGGCATACTAAAAGTTCCGCTACTTTTTTGCCATTTTGTGTGTTTTATTTTGCTTCGAGGGTTTTTAGTTTTACTCTGCTTCAAACCACCATGCTATTAAAGTCCCCATGAAATCAAAACTAACCATATAATTTTGTTAGCTTACATTGCTAGTTTTGTTGTGAACAATTCATCTGTGCATGTCATTCAGAAAAAAAAAATACCCTTCTAATCTTTAATTACGTCGCTCCAACAGAAATGGTGAGGAGGAGTCTGTTAGGTTGTAATAACTCTCCTTAAACCCTTTTCCAGATCTTTCTGAATTAACTTACTTTACTACATCCATTCAATTCGCAGTAGGAACACAAAGTCACGCCCACTGTTTTGTCATTTAATATTCTGTTTGTCTAGGAACTGCACAATACACAAAAAAAAGTGGACTTTTTAAGTTTTGAATACTTTAGCTTATCCATGAGCATGAGTAATAGAATTTAATGAAAATGATAACTCCCATGATTTCACACTCAGTCACTGCGTCATCAAACTACACCTTTGTTTGTTGTGAATGCGCACCCTCTAGTGGAGAAAATGACATACTGCGTCCTTAAAAATATGCTCCAAAAATGTTGTATAGGTTATCCCAGGCTTTATGCACATTTGAAATATTGTGCTAGTTTTTTAAAAATGATTTGCGATGTTATGTTCTCAGCCGGGCTGCCGGTCAGGACAGACATCGCCCCGAGTCCCTCCAGACTGTGCTCAGGGGCCCGACGCTCCTTCTTCTGCAGGATGAAGTGCAACAGGCCCATGGTCAAAATGGAGGACAAGGATTTTCCCTCCACTTGCTCCAAAAAGAAAGGTAAATCAGTTCACTTTTCTTATTGTTTAAATCTTTAAAAGTGTCTACAAAGGCGCACCTGTTGTAATATTTAGTGTTCTTATTTGTTCTCTTGGTTTGCTCTTGTCTATGACAGTTTATTAAACTATGAGACAAATTACACAACTTTTGTGCTGTGCGGTTCTAAGTGTGAACATTATCAACAGCAAATTTTACTCTCTAATCCAATCTATCAGTTGTACCCTTCAGAATCCTTCGTTCAGTAGGACCCACTTTTGACCATTTTGGTTTGGTAGGACATTTCAATATGGCAGCCATGATTGTTTTCATTCCACTTTTTCACTGCACTTTAGAAAATTATGTTTGGAGCATATTGCCAATTGGTTAAATGTACAAATCTTTGGGTATATTGACACCATACATCATGCACGCCATCACCTCACACTGAACACACCACATCAATTTAGTAACAGCACCACCTATTGGTCAAAAGTGATAAACCATTAAATCATACTTGAAACTTCTAGGTATACTTGAAGTTTTCAGCATATTCGAGGTCAGTATTTCCCAACACTGTTCCTGAATGCACACCAACAGAACACATTTTCAACCTCTTCCTAATCAAACACACCTGAATCAACTCATCAGAACATTAGACGAGACTCCAAAACCTAAAAGGAATGGTTCAGATAAGGGGGACATCCAAAATATGTATTGTTGGTGTACCTCTAGGAACAGGGTTGGAAAACACTGTTCTAGGTATATTATGAAAACCATCACAGTTATGATGGTATTTATGAATTTCTGACCTCTGTGTACAATTTGATCAGCTTAATGTACATCTAGTCACTTATTGTTGGAATGAGGAATATGTACAGCAAGTGTACAGCAAGTGTACAGCGATAAACTTCTGGTGAAAGATTAATGTGACTATTTTCAATTTCATAATGATATTTTTTACAGAATTGATAATGAAATTTCAATAAAATATAGTCTGTTACATAGACTTAAGCTTTCATTTAGCTGTTCAAGTGTAAAATGAATTGAAAGACATCAGGAGCAGTAGGCGAGCACAGAAAATACATTTAAACACATGGCGCAGAACAGTATAATTGAAGGCAGTGCTTGTCTGGTCTGAGACCCAGTGTACACTCACTGGCCACTTTATTAGGTACACCTTCTAGTTAGATTGTACCCCATTTTGCTTCAGATCTACCTTAATCCTTCATGGCATAAATTCAACAGGGTACTAGAAAGATTCCTCAGAAATATTGGTCCGTATTGACATGATAGCATCACGCAGTTGCTGCGGATTTGTCGGCTGCACATCCTTGATGCGAATATCCCGTTACACCACGTCCCAAAGTTGCTGTATTGGATTGAGATCTGGTGACTGTGGAGGCCATTTGAGTACAGTGAACTCATTGTCATGTTCTGAGATGATTCGCGCTTTATGACATGGCGTGTATGACATCCTGCTTGGAAGTAGCCATCAGAAGATGGGTTCACTGTGGTCATAAAGGGATGAACATGGTCAGCAACAATAATCAGGTATGCTTTGGCATTGACATGATGCTCAATTGGTACTAATGGGCCCAAAGTGTGCCAAGAAAATATCCCCCACACCATTACACCACCACCATCAGCCTGAACTGTTGATACAAGGCAGGTCGCAGCAAAAAATCGAGACTCATCAGACCAGGCAACATTTTTCCCAATCTTCTATTGTCCAATTTTGGTTAGCCTGTGCAAATGGTAGCCTCAGTTTCCTGTTCTTAGTTGACAGGAGTGGCACCCAGTGTGGTCTTCTGCTGTTGCTGTTGCCTTACTATCAGCTGGAAGCAGTCTGACCATTCTCCTCTGACCTTTGGCACCAACAAGGCATTTGCGCCCACAGGACTGCCACTCACTGAATATTTTCTCTTTTTTTGGACCATTCTCTGTAAACCCTAGAGATGGTTGTGCATGAAAATCCCAGTAGATCAACTGTTTCTGAAATACTCAGACCATCCCGACTCACCCCAACAACCATGCCACGTTCAAAGTCACTTAAATTCTTCCCCATTCTGATGCTCGTCTTGACCATGTCTACATACCTAAATGCGTTGAGTTGCTGCCATGTGATTGGCTGATTAGAAATATGAGTTAAGGAGCAGTTGGACAGGTGTACCCAATAAAGTGACCGGTGAGTGTATATTGGATCTCAACATTGTTGGTTTACAAAAAATCAAAAATCAAATACCCTGTTGCACTACTACACTTGATTATGGATTTATTGTGAAAAAAACAAGGAAGCATGTTAAATGAGAATCTGAAATATTTTATGGCATATTTAAAAATAATAATAATTAAAAAATAAATAAAAAAAGGGGGTTTAATTAAAAAATATATTTTAAATATTTTTTTATTTAAAAAAATATATATTCTTACACTTCATATATTCATATTTTTCATAGTATATGTATTAAGTCCGGTACTTACCATAAATTGACATATCTACCAATTGGTAGAGGTTGATATTTAAGAAATTATGGGAGGTGTTGAAAAAAATGCATTGAATGTGTTAACTAGCAACATTAGCGGTTAGGAAATGCAGTCCAAACGTTTTTTTTGGTGAGGTAGTTAAAAACAGTGAGTGATAGCTCACAGGAAATGATTGAGCTGCCTTCACATTAAAAGTCTCTGTGTGTGTATACCCCATTGCTCTGAATATTGTATTCTGCTCTGCTGGTGTTTTAATTAGTGTATGAAGTCATATTTCTAAATGTTGCTTTCTTCTTCCTACAGCTGATCGCAAGAGCTTCTGCACCATCCACAGCACTGGCTATCTGAAGAGCTGGCCGCCCACCAAGATGGGTTTAGATGAAGACAATGAGCCTGATAACGAAGGCTGTAATCTCAGCTGCTTAGTGGCCATTGGCCGGTTACATCCTCATATTGTCCCACAACCCGTGAATGGAGACATCCGGGTGAAGCCCACAGAGTATGTCTCACGCCACGCCATCGATGGGAAGTTTGTCTTTGTGGACCAAAGGCAAGTGGTGACCTAACATGAAATGATGTTGCTGTTGATGTTTCAAGGTGCCAACATATTTTTGCGAAATTTTACAAACAAAATGGAGAAAGGGGAATGTGTGCAAATAAGAAATTGATATAATTGACTGCTGGTGGACAAAAAAAGTTTATATATGAATGTTTTATGTACATATTTGTAGTTTCATCCAATAGCAAGCCTCTTGGTTAAGCAGCAATGGCGAAGATTCATATAGCAGTATTATAAGATTTTTTTAAAGGTCCTGTGAAATTCAAATAAAATTATTAAGATGTTAGCAAGTGTGCTCAAAAACAATGACGAAATTAGTGTTTAGAAAATATTAAACTAATATAAACATGAAAAATTTGCAGTTTGTCACTTTCGGTATTGGATGTTTTTTTAAAAAAGGGAAGAAGCTACTCTATGTCCCACCCTCTCTTCAATTTTCAGTTGCGATTTCGGCAATCATCAAAAATGAACATTTCAAAGCACTTTGTAAGACCTTAATAAATTAAAATAAGTGGTTATCTTTAGCTAGTGTGCTCAAAAACAATAACAAAATTTGCATTTCGAAAATATTAAACGGATATAAACATGCAAAGTTTGCAGTTCGTCACTTCTGCTATTGGCTGGTTTTTTTTCAGTTGCGATTTTGCCAAACATCGAATAAAAATTGCACATTTCAATGCACTTTGTGGGACCTTAATTAATTAAAATAAGTGGTTATCTTTAGCTAGTGCGCTCAAAAACAATAACAAAATTTGCATTTCGAAAATATTAAAGGGATATAAACATGCAAAGTTAGCAGTTCATCACTTCTGCTATTGGCTGTTTTTTTAAAAGGGGAGGAGCTACTCAGTCCCATCCTCTTTCATTTTTCAGTTGCGATTTCGCCAAACATCGAATAAAAAATGCACATTTCAAAGCACTTCTTTAGTGGTTATTTAGATTGATTCATTTGTACTTTGGCAAGAATAGCTTGTTTTTCAATGCTCTTTTCAAAATAGGTGTTTTCATCACCCTTCAAATGATGGAAATGTATCCATCTCACAAGACTTCCATATATCGCAAAAAATTTTTAATCCTTACACATGGTGGTTTTTGTAAAATTTAAACTTTGCTAAACTTTTTATTTTACAAAACAAAAGTAGCATAGGATAGGGGTGGGCGGTACACCGGTGTCATAGTCATCACCGGTGTGACATTGCGCCACGACATGGATTTTCTAATGCTGTCAATACCGTAATAAATCAATTATGCGCCTTGAACGGCTGCATTTACATCAATAATAGCTAATTCTAAATAATAAGGCATTCAATTTTCTTCAAACGTTCAGTTGTGGTCTGAATACCTGTCCTTATACTACAGGGCTCGAAATTGCAACCATTTTGGTCGCATGAGCTCCCGAAATTTAATCTATGCGCCCTCATAATATATTTGGGAGCATTTGTGTGTCTGAATATAATGAACAGGGAGCTTTTGTTACTGCAGGAAATGCAAACGGCTGAAGAGTGAAAAGTGCACAGGTTTGCAAACCTCACCTAAAGTTATAATAATAATAATGGCGCAGATGACAGCGATCATGACATGAGGTAAATGTTGATCCGCCAGCTGAGATCAATCGAGTGTTTTCGGAGAAGGTGCCCGAATCTCGATGCGTTGCATTCACCGCGTGTTCATCGCAAATGTCCGCTAAATATAAAATCTAACACTGTACACATCATCGCCAAAGAAACTCACCTTTACTAAGTTTACACTGAAACTACAGCTCATAACAAAGAGCGGAATTGCGCTGGTGGTCATCATGAGAATCCTGCTCTGTCTGCTTATAAATTGGTGCGGCTGACTCGCCTGCTTTATTCCACCAACACAGAGAAATGAAGATCAGCTCATAACGAGACTGAGCATTTACAATGAACCAAACCGAAACTTTTAAAGAGTGATAGAAGTGAGACTTTCTTTTGTCCGTTCTTCCATGAAATGTATATTATTTTGCTATTGAAAGTAATACCATGATATTATACCGTCACCGTTCAAAAGATGAAAAATACTGTGATATTAATTTTAGGTCATATCGCCCACCCCTAGCATAGGATATATATAAAAATTCTTTGCACTTACAGGTCACATGGAGTATATAATATAATCAGTCCTGGTGGCGCTGTCGGCCTATTCATATGATATAAATATTAAGAAACATTGAGGAATATGATGCGTTTATCTGGAAGTTCCAAATGCTAAAACAAAATGGTATTCAAAGACCAAATTTGAATGGCTTTTTGTATTAATTATTGATAAATTTGTTACGGAAATCTGCTGAATTGTAAACAAGACCTTACCTTGCTTAAATAATTTAAATCACTACAACGTGTTATAGGACCTATGCAATATGGTATAATTTTTTCCAGATTAAAAATGACACTAATCTAAGTAAAATTGACTATTGGTTGGGATTTTTTTGTAGGCTTATAGATAAATGGATTGGGGATCAAACGCTTGTTGGTCATGCTGACCTTGTGACCCATCCTGATGTTAGCGTGATGCCTTATTTGATTTTGTGAGCACAATGCTGGTCAATATCCAGATATAGCCATGGAATAATGGTTTAGCTGGAAGTGGGGTCACGGCCTGGCTAGAGGCTGAAATATAGGACACACACTGCGCATAATAAAGCTGCTCAATGCTTCTGTGACAAAGCCACTGGTTGGCTTTTATGCGTTCGCAGCACCTGTGGAAGATTCATTTTTGCGTATTGAAGTCAAGATGAAACGGAAATAGCCGGAAATGTTCTATATTCTGCTAAATTAAATAAAATCAAATGGGTTTACTCTGCTTCTTAATATACATCTAGTTTAAGGATTTAGAAAATCATTCTTCATTCAGTGTAACTTAATTTGACATTGGAAAGAATAACAGATGAAATAATATGTTATTTATTCATATATTCCGATTAAGCTGAATGACTGGTGCATTCACATGGGGTTTCAGCGTCAATGCTTGACCAAGGGCGTGTCTGAAGTTGGGGCTGACGCGATCGTCATTGCAGCGTCAGCCAATAAAATTAGTCAGTGTAGTATTGGGTTTTAAAACCACAGCGGTTCGAACTGTAGTTCTGCCGAATGGGCAGTATTAATAGCTATAAATGTGGGAGAGCGTTGATATTAAGTGATTGTATTGTATTGCAATATGGAACAGTTAAGTGTTGATGTTAAATCAAAAGTAATTCACAAATACTTGATAATGAGATGATTTAAAGACAATAATTCTCTATGGTTACAACTGAATTAGTTACAGAATAACTGTATAAAATGATCAAATATGAAATGATGAAACATATGATATAAATTGTACCCAGCTTAAATGTAAAATTAAAGTTACCAGAGGTAGAAGGAGAGACACAGGGGGAGGGAGAGAGGGACAAAGGAAGCAGGCCCAGAAGTTAGCCTGATTGCAGTAGAGTCAGAGAAGATGCAGAGGAGGAAAGCAGACCAGGAAAGACAGGCCAGGAAAAGAAAAGAGCCAGAGCAGCGTTTTACCATCTATTTTGTATCTTTCTTGACCATGTGACTAAAGCCCAAATGCTGATACATTCAAACTGACCAATCAACATGTGACCACATCGTAAAACCCCCAAAGTCCACATACCAGGCCATGATCTTATCAGTATCTGCCTTTGGAGCCAGTATGGACCTTCTTGAGTCAAAAAGACATGTTTTGTCATGTAAACAAACGCATATAATAATTAAGCCTCTTACATCAGCAATCAGCTACTGTCTGAGCTGGTGTATTTGCATACAGCGATCTGATTGGCTGACGCTTCCGTTGGCGCTTGAAAAGTTGAGAAAGTCCCAACTTCTGCAGCGAGCAACGCCATCGAAGCGGCACCGACACATCCACAATGCAGTTTGGCAACGCCTGACGTCACCCATTCCCAAGTGAATGGGAAGAGTTGACGCTGACGCTCCGTGTAAATGAGGCGTTAGTGTTTTGATACATGATTTTCTTTTGACAAAGTATATCTTATTTGTAAGGGTGTAACGGCTCACTGTTCATCCGTGATCCGTAGGGATCACAACCCACGGTTCGGAACGCACGTGACCCGCGGATTAATAACTTTTTTTGAACTTGTAGGTTAATCCAACATTTAGAACAATTGCAGAGAGATTGCCTCCCGCGTCATTCAAATCACATGTATTAAAGCAATTTGGCTTCCTTGTACGATATAACGATGAGGGAAAAGGTTGTGGTGGGACCTACTGTACCTACTGTAAATGCTTTCTTAGGCTATTAATTAAAGGTATTTTCTTTCACTGTTCGTTTAGCCTGCATTAATGCATTCATTTTAAGCTGCACAATTAAACATTAAAAGATCGTGATCTCAATTCAAACCCGCGCAACATGAATGATAAATGATAATGATTTGCATATGTTTATTGATCCTTCAAAGCGCTGCATTCAAATCTGCATTGAGAGAGATCCAGTTTTTACACTTTTTCAGTTCGTTACAAATAATTAAATGACACAAAAGTACTGGCAGAACAGTTTATAGTTCTGATATAAACACTGATGTTTATGGTAAAGATTAAAATCACTGTTTAATGAAACATGACACTGGTGAATGTTTGGTGAAAGCAATTACATTGTGTAACCAACAGATGGCGACAAACAACCATCAAAATCATGTCACTGAATTGGTTTTCAAAAATGATCCAAAAACATGAAGTTTTATGTGTGAATTGTTGAACTATTAATTGAAGACTAACATGATACAAGATGTTCGATTTCTATATTTAGCATTATCAGCAACTAGCAATGATCATATTTCGAATTGAATACTTTTCTTTTTTTCAGCTGGTTCTATCATTTATTAAAATTACAGGTTTTAAGTTCTGATAGTTAGAAGCATTATTTTTGCTGTAATATTTTTGTATAAATTGAAAGCAAATTACATTTGTCTCCTCCCCTTTTTGCTGATTCAAAAAATGGTCCGATCCGTGACTCAAAAACCGTAGTGTGATCCGAACTGCAGACTTGTGATCCATTACACCACTACTTGTTTGACTCATTTGATATATTGTTGACACATTTGATTTCTTTTAGTTAAGCGCTGACTGATTTTTAAGTATTAAGATTTAATATAAGAAATTGTTATCTGCACTTATGAGATTTTATTTTACATTCACCACTGGGAGAAAACACAAACGTTTCGATTCAAAGCTGATATTATTTAAAAAAAAAAAACGATTATTGATGGTTACCAGTTTCCAATTTTTATTTTTAATCATCCTTTGCAGTTAGCAGTAAAAGAGAAACTTTTTTGTGACAAGTGAAGAGTGAGTAAATGACAGAATTTTCAGTTTTGGGTGAACTATCCCTTAAAAAGAAGATTTAGCCTCTTATTTTGTACAGTATTTGTACAGTATTGATTTGCTCCGTATGTGACGGATGCCTTATTTCATTTCAGGGCCACAGCCATTCTTGCTTATCTACCTCAAGAGCTTCTGGGCACGTCTTTCTACGAGTATTTCCATCAGGATGACATTGGGCATCTCGCTGAATGCCATAGACAAGGTAAAAAAAAATACAATCCTGAATAGAGAAGGCTCATATTTTTCCCCAATTTTTGTTTACCAGAAAGAAGATTTTTTTTAACACATTTCTAAACAAAATAGTTTTAATAAGTCATTTCTAATAACTGATTTATTTTATCTTTTCCATGATGACAGTAAATAATATTTTACTGGAAATTTTTCAAGATACTAATATTCAGCTTAAAATTACATTTAAAGGCTTAACTAGGTTAATTGTGCAAGTTGGGGTAATTAGGCAAATCATTGTATAACAATGGTTTGTTCTGTGGACAATCTGAAAAAAATATTCCTTAGGAGGGCTAATACAGGGTATCCGTGGGGTCTTAAAATGTCTTAAATCTCAAAAGCTAATTTTTAGGCCTTAGAAAGTCTTAAATCTACTGAAATGTTGTGTTGTAGGTTTTAAATCTTTTTTAACAGGTCTTTATTTTCCTTTGTTCATGTAAAGCTACCCAATCTGAACATTAACACACATACAATCACAATCTCAATAAAATGTTTAAGCTTTTGTTTAAAAAGAACATTTAATTTTATTCCTCACAGAAACGTTTGCTTAAAAGTTCTCCATTTATTTACTATGGAAGCCCGTTCCCCCCACTGAATTAAAATAAATAAATAAATAAATAAATAAATAAAAAAATTGTAAGGTCAGAATTTATTAAGTCATATTTCTGAGTTATAAAGTCAGAATTGCAAGTTATTAAGTCAGAATTCTTAGCTATAAAGTCAGAATTGCGAGTTATTAAACAGAACAAAACATAGCTATCAATTACTTAAGTCTACAATAATAATTTAATAATAAAAAATATTGGTCAGGTCAGTATCCTCAGCAGGAAATTATGGAAGCCTGTTTCTGCCACTAAATATAAAAATAAATACAATGTAAAAAGTATATATTTATAAAGTCAGAATTCGAAGTTATAAAGTCATAATTGCGAGTTATAAAGTCGCAATTCTAAGTTATAAAGTTGCAATGCTGAGTTATGAAGTCAGAATTGCGAGTTATTAAGGTAGAATTGCGAGTTATTAAGTCAGAATTCTGAGTTATGAAGTCAGGATTCTGAGTTATAAAGTCTGGATTCTGAGTTATAAAGTCTGGATTCTGAGTTATGAAGTCTGGATTCTGAGTTGTTAAGTCTGAATTCTGAGTTATGAAGTCAGGATTCTGAGTTATGAAGTCAGGATTCTGAGTTATAAAGTCTGGATTCTGAGTTATGAAGTCAGGATTCTGAGTTATAAAGTCTGGATTCTGAGTTATAAAGTCAGGATTCTGAGTTATGAAGTCAGGATTCTGAGTTATGAAGTCAGGATTCTGAGTTATAAAGTCTGGATTCTGAGTTATAAAGTCAGGATTCTGAGTTATGAAGTCAGGATTCTGAGTTATGAAGTCTGGATTCTGAGTTGTTAAGTCTGAATTCTGAGTTATGAAGTCAGGATTCTGAGTTATAAAGTCTGGATTCTGAGTTATGAAGTCAGGATTCTGAGTTATGAAGTCAGGATTCTGAGTTATGAAGTCAGGATTATGAGTTATAAAGTCGCAATTCTGAGTTATAAAGTCCCAATCAGAATTGCGAGTTATAAAGTTAGAATTACTCGCAATTCTGACATTATGACTCAGAATTCTGACTTGACTCACAATTATGACTTTATAACTCAGAATTGCGACTTTATAACTAAGAATTCTGACTTCATTAATCGAAATTCTAACTTAATAACTCGCAGTTCTGACTATGATTCAGAATTCTGACTTAAAAACTCGCAATCCTGACTTTATAACTCAGAATTCTGACTTTATATATTTTTTTACATTGTATTTATTAATGTTTTTATTCAGTGGCAGGAACAGGCTTCCATGATTTCCTGCTGAGGATACTGACCTGACCTATATTTTTTATTATTAAATTATTATTTATGTAGACTGAAGTAATTGACAGCTGTTTTGTTCTGTTCTTCATAAGGGTTATAGGGTTTGTGAATGGAAATATTTGAAAATGCAAAAAAAAATAAATCAATGAAAATTATTATTATTGTATTATAAAATGTATTCAATTTTAATCATTTTTGATAGGACAAGTGAAAATCTTTTCTAACTAGGATATTTACTTAGCATTTAACCCTGTATAAGTCTACAATTTCCTTCATAATGGTCTTAAAACGTCTTAAATTTAGCTTGGTGAAACCTGCAGAAAGCCGTAATAATATTGACCTTAAAAAATGAAAAACTGCTTTTATTCTAGCTGAAATAAAACCAATTAGACTTTCTCCAGAAGAAAAAATATTATAGGGAATACTGTGAAAAATTTTTCCTTGATCCGTTAAACATCATTTGGGAAATATTTAAAAAGTTCACAGGAGGGCTAATAATTCTGACTTCAACTCCATATCTGCATAGCCCTAGCTCATCTGATGATTTCTGTGGCTTTATTTCTCTGTTCGCAGTTCTACAAATGAGAGAGAAGATCAACACTCACTGTTACAAGTTCAAGATTAAAGATGGCTCTTTTATAACTTTAAGAAGTCGCTGGTTCAGTTTCATGAACCCTTGGACCAAAGAAGTAGAATACATCGTGTCTACCAATACAGTCGTCTCGTAAGTGCTTAAGATGAAACATGAAGTTGTGTTGTTCTGTGATGGTGTATTGATGGAAATGGCTGTGTGTTTTTATTTTCAGGGGCAGTTCGGTTGATGGAGCAGAGCCTGGTTTTCCTCAGCTCTCTGCCTCCCCCCAGAGTATGGACAGTGTTCTTACAGCTGCTGACGGTTGGTGGATTATATTCAATCTTAAAGGGGACCTGTTATGCAAAAATCACTTTTATAAGGGGTTTAAACAAATGTTGAGTGGCAGCAGTGTGTGACTATAGCCAGCCCCTTATGATAAACATTAATAAATTCTATTTTTATAATCACACTTAAAAAAAAAACAATCTGCAGAAACCCTTTGATTGACGTTCTTTCTTTTTATGTGTCATCAGAGGGGGAAAGCCCCGCCCATTGGTGATGATCTCTCCCTCATTAGCATAAACAGCCCTGAGTGAGATGCAGCCATCTGCCATTGGAGTTTTGAATCTGTCACTATGCTGACACATAGGTGTTTTTAGCTCCTCCTTCTTTTGTAAAGAGCACAATTTCAATTGAATTTAAAGCGACAGTCACCAAAAAGGCGCAATTAGGGTCAAAGCCTTAAAAAAGCAAAGGGTTATAAACCATTATTTGTGGGGTATTTTGAGAAACTTGACTAGTGGATGACATTTTTTCGGGAATCCCACAGGTCACGGGATTCCCCCGGAATAAGAGTCATTTTTGCTATTAATCACAAGATTGGGACGGTACAGGATTAAATATTAACGGGAGCAGATGGGAGCGGGAATCAACCAATAGGAAGATGACGAAAAAATTGCACTGCAATTTGTAGGTTTTTTTTTTTTTATACGCCTACGATTTAATGCAAGTAAAAAGAACCACACAACCAAGAAGCCATCAGTGCTGGAGGGAGCTAACACTTGTGGGGAAACTGATGTGGTGAAAAATGATTCCGAGAAAAAAGTCAGAGGTAATGACATGTCCATTAAATTAACAGAACTGGTCGGAAAGTCGGGAATATTCGTGAGAGTAAACCGTGATGGTGATGGCACACCATATGCTTCTTGTAAAACACGCTTAATCTTGCAAATTCAGGAAAGAATCGGCCAAGCATCTCTTTGTTCATCGCCGATGGCCAATAGACAACACGATGCTGAGCCGGCATCGCCGATCCTCCGCCCTGCCCCCGTCGCAAACCTGCTCGCGAAAAATGCACACTCAGACCCCGTTTACACTAATAGGTCTTAGTTTTAAGTGTGGTTTATTTCTAAACTAATTTCGAGAGGATCACGTGCTTATGATCAACACGGCTGGCTCATCATTAGCTCCGTAATCTGACCCATTAGATGATTACGGAAGCATTATAAATAACCAGTTTTTCACTCCAGTTATCTTCGTCTTGAAGCTTTCCCCCCTTCCACCTCTACTTCCTCCCCCTTTTTCCGATAGGGCGACAAGGTGGCCCAGTGGCTAGCACTGTTGCCTCACAGCAAAAACACCGCTGGTCCAGCCTCCTATCGGGCTGGTTGGTGTTTCTGTGCGGAGTTTACATGTTCTCCCCGTGTTTGCGTGGGTTTCCCCCGGGTCCCCCGGTTTCCTCCCACCGTCCAAAAACATACACCATAGCCAATCGACTAAACCAAATTATCACAGAAAACAACCCTAGTTTACACTTCTCACGCGGCGACAAGCAGGGGAGTTCTCAAGACCTACCTAAGCTCAAACTCCCCTCTCGCCCTTCTAACGGGAGGGAGCCCCGGGCTCAAGGATATTACGAGCTCAGGGCTCTCTCACGGGACAGCATGCCAAATACGCTTTATTGTTTATCAGCTAAGTGTGAACTCTTGAAAATGGCATTTTAAAACGAAAACAATCCACACTGTGTTTTACCTAGCATTTCTGAACAGCCCTCCGTCCGCTGAAAACGCAAATCACGTGACCACACACACAGCCACACACATTTTCATGCGCTCGTCTGAGCTCCAGAGAGCAGTGCACGTCGGACAGTTTATCAAGGATGTACCGCTGGATCGCACCTCACTATAGTTGTTAAACATGATATTTAATTCATCTTGTCTCTATCTAACGACTCTTCTGTCTTTTAAATGTATCAGGTAACGTGTCACAGTACACTGCTTCTATCTTTCACTTTCACACTTGTGCCTAGTAATTTAAGTGAAAACCTCAGATACTGTTGTTTGTGCACCTTTTTACCAACCAAGTTTGTCGACACAGATCACTCTGCCTATTCATGCCAGGGTCCCGCGGAAAAAGTGATTGACAGGTGGTAATTTGTGTGTAACTTCTCTTTATTTATTCATGATTTCGTTATGGGTAAAACAAAGACCATGCGGGTCAAGTGATGAAATGATAGGCTATAAATAATTAATCCGTTATGAATTAATTAATTATTCATAAATAATTAATTCACCTCCGCCTATCACGACGATGCCATCGTCCACCGCGATGGTTCACATTAGACATCGTACGATGCCAAATTGGTCGACATCGCCCAACCCTAGTATGCATGTATAGTGAGTGAGTGATGAGGATTGGAATATCTGCTGTTAACTTTTCCATGTGCTTAACTTTCTCTATAAAACCAGAATCATACTGAGTGTTTTAATATATTTAATTATTAGATTTAATAATTTGAATCCAATAAGCAGATGTAAAAGTTGTGTGTGTGTATATATGTGTTTAATCAATATGCTTGCTGCATTCTCTCTTTCATTGTGCAAGAGCATATTGGATTAAAATTGTTAACATGTTAATTTAAAAAAACCTGGGCTGGGTCAGTTGGCGTTCCTGTGTGGAGTTTGCATGTTCTCCCCGTGTTCGCGTGGGTTTCCTCCGGGTGCTCCGGTTTCCCCCACATTCCAAAGACATGCAGTACAGGTGAATTGGGAAGGCTAAATTGTCCGTAGTGTATGAGTGTGAATGAGTGTTTCCCAGAGATGGGTTGCGGCTGAAAGGGCATTCACTGCGTAAAACAATTTGCTGGATAAGTTGGCGGTTCATTCCGCTGTGACGACCCCAGATTAATAAAGGGACTAATCCGAAAAGAAAATGAATGAATGAATGATGTTGTTTATTTAATTATTTTTTTGAAGTCCACTTTTACAATTTGACACATGCAAACCACTGCAGAAATGTTGTAACCAACAGGTCCATGTCATATACAGTACAGATCCTTAATAAATAACCTACTATAAATTAAAAGCATTAACGTATGCTATGTTTTTGTTTTCACAAGCTTTCGAGACGAAACGTAATTTCCACTTTTAAATAAGTCACCTATAGCTTTCGTCATGAGCCACGGCTGTGTTCAAAATGACATCAATGTTTTCAAAGAGCACTATGAAGGGAACTCAATTGTCAATATGAAGATCGCTAAAACTGAACTCTTAAAATACTTTGAAAGCACATTACACCTAAGAGAGATGACTTTGTTTATCTTCTTTTTTTAACCATTCTAAGTTTAAATGTTGGAACGTTCTAAACGAATAGGGCATAGGGGGCATAACAGGGAATAAATCACAGCCAGGAACTATCCTTCGAAGTACAGCTCTAGAGGTGTAGTTGCAAGCGTAAAAGTTTGCGATGCAGTTTGCGAATGTTCATTGGAACATTGGATTTGGGAAACGCCAAATGAAGTACGCTTGTCCAAATGCATGCAAATATTTACATGGCCATTTTAAAATACACAAATACCTTATGCTGAAGGTATTCATAAATATATACACAGAAATAAAAGTCTCGGCAACTTCCGAATCATGCTTTAAATTGGCTTTACATGTGAATCCAGCATAACAGTATTCTTTGGTGATGTCGCTCTGCAGGCTCAGGGAAAACCGTTCCTGGAATCCCTGGAGGAACAAGAGCCGGAGCAGGGAAGATCGGCCGCATGATCGCAGAAGAAGTGATGGAGATCCACAGGTGAGGTGATCAGGTTACACTCTTATTAGACTCTTAAATCGTGATTCTGTTGACATCTCATGTGGTTTAATGCTCTAACCTGACAGGATACGAGGCTCATCACCCTCTAGCTGTGGCTCAAGCCCGCTGAACATCTCCAACAGCACACCTCCTCCCGACACCTCCTCACCCGCTGGCAGAAAGGTAACGCTTCTGCTCCATTCTCTAATCTAAGTTAATGATAGCCTCCCTGACTCATCATCCCTCCTTTTTGCTTCATACAAAAAATCTATGGGCAGCTATGCTAGTCAAAATAAGATCACCATCATATTATTTAAAGTTAGTTTTGTCGACTTGTAAAACTCACTGTGTGCCGACACCTCCGTATAAAAGACTGTTACGCCGGCGTGCATGTTCACTACCGGGACTTACATCGGGAGCAGAGCAGCGTGGCAAGCAGGATTGGTGCATGAGCTGCACGGGTATTTTTTTTTTTTCTGCGCACATGCTCAGTTCGCTTTTTGATGAAACTACATTGCTGTCATCAGCGTTGGTTCGGTTGCACATCGAGAATAACGTCTTTATTCTGGGATTACCACTCTTAATAAATACACTTGCATATAAAGTAAATCGTATCTCAAAGCATTTACTGGGGCACTGGCGATTTTTACTGGGGCACGTGCCCCAGTAAATGGGGTCTAGCTACGCCCCTGGGGCAGGGAGTACAATCTCACTTACATTTAAAGCAACAGTCACTAAAACGGCACAATGTGTATCAAAGCCTAAAAAGGGGAGGTTTCAAAGGGTTCTAAAAATATTTTTGTGGTATTCTGAAGCTTCACGTACACATTTTAGGAATATCAGACTTATTTTACATCTTGGAAAAAAGCGGAATAGTATAGGCACTCTTTAATATTTCTTCTGATTTTTTTTTTCTCCTAACTGCTCAGATTTCCAATGGTGGGACTCCAGACATTCCCTCTGCAGGGCTGGGGTCGGGTCAGGACAGCATAGGATACCCATACTCAAACAGCTCCATTTTAAGTAAGCCTTAAAGACGTCTTAACCATTTATCAGGTAGTATTATCCAGGAAGCAGCTCACAGTAGTCTGTGATTCGCAGGTGATAATTCTCACATTGGGATCGGGGACATCATGGACGAGCCGGGCTCCAGCAGCCCTAGCAGTGATGAAGCAGCGATGGCCATCATCATGAGCCTGCTGGAGGCCGACGCGGGTCTCGGGGGACCAGTGGACTTCAGTGACCTGCCCTGGCCTCTCTGAGGGAATCATGACTCTTTCTCACTGTGTCCCGACAGGTTGCCACAGAAATGACGTTATTATGAACCTGACAATCAACATGTGCCGAAGCTGTTTATTGTTGGTGACGTTGCGTTTGATTTAGTCACGGTGTCTCAGGTAGCTCCGCCCACTTTAAACAAGGATTCTGACTCGAACCCAAAGACCATTTTCATGATTTTCACTCACCAAAAAAATTATTTCCATGACTTTGCATCATATATTTACAACAATTTAGAGTGCGTCTACAGGAATGCAAATAATGGCGTTTTTGTTTAAAAACGTTCCACACTATCGTTTTTTTTCCATCAACCACACTAAAACGACTGAAAAATGATTTCGTTTATGAACTGCACATGCGCACAGATGTAAGAGGCTTTTACCTCCGTCATATCCGCCTGGCGTTTAATTTACTTCCGTCTCTTTAAAACGTTGCAGCAAAACGTCACAATTGTCGGCTGTCGCTGAATAATAGCTACCAGTAAACAGTCTGTGACTATCAATATGGAGCATGTACAACCCGATGTAAATCTTTAATAAAGCTGTCAAAACAGACAGCATTCAAAACATCTGCTATACTACATCGTCTGCCATGTTAGTCACATGACAAAAACGCGTCATCGTTTTTCGAAAGCCTCCATTTTCACATTGCAACACGAAAACGACATTTTCAAATGTATCCACTTTGGACAGCGTTTTCGAAGAGATACGTTTTAGTTTCCTAAAAACCACGTCTCAGTGTGGACCGGAAGGCCAAAACGGAGAGGAAGAATATGTCATTTTTTAAATGACAACGTATCAGCATGGACATGGCCTGTGTTGAATCAAAAATAAGCTAAATTGTGTACATTTTCATAGCAAAACAACACAAGAAATGGCTCATTGTACAAAATAAGTCATTTTAGGCTGCTTTTTTTCCCTTCAAATTAAAAAAAAAAAAACTGATGGATGACAAACAATTTAGAGAGTTTGTGACTACATCTACAGTAATCCAAATAATGGCGTTTTTGTTTAAAAACGTTCCACACTATCGTTTTCTGTGTTTTTCTATCCACACTAAAACGACTGAAAAATGATTTCGTTCATGAACTGCACATGCGCTCAGACGTTTTTACCTGCGTCATATCCGCCTGCCGTTAATTTACTTTCCATTTCTTTAAAAAACGTTGCAGCAAAATGTCACGATTGTTGCCTGCTTCTGCTGCTGAATAATAGCTACTACTAAGTTCATCGAAGAGAGGAAATATGGAACATGTACAAACTGATATTAATCTTTAATAAAGCTGTCAAAACAGACAGCATTCAAAACATCTGCTTACAACGTCGTCCACCATGTTAGTTTAATTGATCACATGACTAAAATGTGTCATCGTTTTCGAAAGCCTCCATTTTCACATTGCAACACGAAAATGACATTTTCAAATGTATCCACTTTAGACAGCGTTTTCGAAGAGATACGTTTTAGTTTCCTAAAAACCACGTCTCAGTGTGGACCGGAAGGCCAAAACGGAGAGGAAGAATATGCGTTTTTTTTAACAAAACGTATAAGCGTGCCTGTGATGAGTAAATTTAACACGAAATCAAAAATAAGCTAAATTGTGTACATTTTCATAGCAAAACAGCACAGAAAAATGGCAGAAACATTGGTGCAGATTTAGAGAAAGGTCACACCAAAATAAGTCATTTTAGGCTGCGATAATTAATAAGTTTGATGGATGACAAGTAAAAAATGAATTGAATTGCTGTCTAAAGTCGCCTAACCATAACAGGCAAAACACACAAAACAAGGTGATAAACAGTAAACTGGGAAAAATTACAAACAAAAATCTCTGATATTTCATATTTTGTACAATATATATATATATATATATATATATATATATATATATATATATATATATATATATATATATATATATATATATATATATATATATATATATATAAAATAAAATTCTCTTACTTTCAATGGCCACAATAGACCATTTTAAAATGTCATGATATTCCAGAAATTCTGTCATTCGTGGGAACCCTGTTAAACAGAAACCGATCCGCAAACTCATTCCAGTATTGTTTAAGTGCATTAGTGCCAACTGCTTCTTCTTTTTTTAAGCATTGCTTGCTCTGGAAGTCTTTTTATTAATATTTGGAAGTCTGCTTAATCAATGTAAGCCTTAATCCAAGCCAAGTGTAACAAAATCACATAACAAAATTATACTTTTATTATATTTTTATAAATAATCAGAAGAATTGACAAGAAAAAAAAAATACAATCCCATGAAGCATTGTGAATAATTAGACACAGTTGAAATCAGAATTATTAGCCTCCCTTTGAATTTGTTTTTCTTTTTTAAATATTTCCCAAATAATATTAACAGAGCAAGGTAAATTTTCACAGTATGTCTGATAATATTTTTTCTTCTGGAGAAAGTCTTATTTGTTTAATTTTGGCTAGAGTTAAAGCAGTTATTAATTTTTTAAACACCATTTTAAGGTCAAAATTATTAGTCCCTTTTAGCTATATATTTTTTATTCTTTATACAATAACTTGCCTAATTACCCTAACCTGCCTAGTTAACCTAATTAACCTAGTTAAGCCTTTAAATGTTACTTAAAGCTGTATAGAAGTGTCTTGAAAAATATCTAGTAAATATTATTTACTGTCATCATGGCAAAGATAAAAGAAATCAGTTATTAGAAATGAGTTTAGCAAAACTATTATGCTTAGAAATGTGCTGAAAAAATCTCTCTGTTAAACAAAAATTGGGGGGAAAAAATAAACAGGGGGGCTAATAATTCTGACTTCAACTGTATATTAGTATTATATTAGTAACTACTATTAAAGCTAATAGTAACTACTATTACTAATAGTAATAGTAATCTTCTGCTATTAATAATCTCTAATAATTATGTATTTTTCAAGTTTGTTGCTAAGAGTTCAGGAAAAAAAGTTTAAGGCATTTTAACTACCAGATCTCAAAACAAGTCCAACTTCAAAACAGTTTTTTTAATTACTTCTGGACCCAGACTGTTCCTTTATAAACATTAACCATGCTTTTATTATTATAAAAATCGTTCTTTTGTTGTTGTTGTTTTCGGTATAATGATTGCTATCACAGTTTTACTACAAATACCACGGATGACCTGTGGTTAGTGTAACAAAAACATGTGCTGCGTCCGAAATCGCATACTTCCAAGCTATATAGTACGCTAAAACCAATATGCGAGCATAGTACGTCCAAATTTATACAATTCGAAAGACTGTATGCGAGAAGTACCCAGATGACCTACTACTTTCATCAAGATTCAGAAGTGCGCATCTGATGGACACTACGCTATCCCATGATGCTTTGCAAGATAATTCATGAATGGTAGAGAAGCAACATTACTGATGCGGGTAGGTCACGTGATGATGACAAAATGGTGGATGTAGCATGTCTGAGTTCCACTCATACTACTCGCATTCATACTGTATAGAATGCACATTTCTAAAGGCCGAGTAGCAAATTCGATAATATAGTACCTATTTAGTAAGCGATTTAGGACGCAGCCATGATTAATTTGTAGTTACCATTTGTGGTTTAACAATATAAAAACTTATTTTTATTATTATTTGTAGCAGAACCATGGGTCTTTTGTTTGTGCTCTACTCAAATGTTTAATCGGTGATCTAAAAAAACATTAATACAAACTATTTCGACTGCACCTACTTGGGACACAGTGGTACTACAGATCCCTCGACATCGTCATCAGTGCTGGTTTTATAGACTACAGACTTCGGAAGCTTGATTTCAGCTCCACAAAGCAAAGCACCACAAATACTGCTGGGCTTTATACGTTTTATAGCCACCTCAGCATTTATTTTGTGTTTGTATATTTTTTGGGGGGGGGGGGGGGGGGGTTGTTTCATTGTTTATTAAGAGAAATGATATGTATTGTAGTTATTCTATGTATTAAAACATGTATGAATTAATTATCTGAATGTATAAGATTTTAATGAACTCAAAGGGCAGTGACATATTTTTTAAAATAAAAAAGTATTTCTCATATTGAACATTTTGTTTGCCTTTCGCCATTTCTTATTGTAAACATCACTCTTATGAATCGGGTACGACTGGAATATGAAAGCTAAGGTAGCATGGGTAGTTCGGTGGTATTTGAATATCCATATTTTTGACAATATCTGTAACGTAGATATCAAATTATAAAGTAGCATGGACAGTTCAGTGATATTTAGATATTATTTGTATAACCATATATATTTTTTTTATACTTTTGACAATATTTGCAACGTAGACTAAGGGTTGTCACGATACTGGAATTCGGTATTAAAATGTAACATTTAAGCACGTTTTTATACAGCGCTGATTTGCCATTGTGTTCACGTGCTCAACAGAAATGACTGTGATTGGCTGTGAAGGTCATCAGTTCACCGAACTCACCGCTGTTTACTGAGTGTAACAACAGATACAGGCACACTGGGGTGTTTTAAAGCCGCGATTAAGCAGTGGATCGCTCATGTCAGCTGTTAGACAAACCAGCTGATCGACCTGACTTTAAAACGCTCCAGTGTTCATGTATCTGTGGTTACACTCAGTAAACAGTGGTGAGTTTGGTGAACCGATGAGATTCATGGCCAATCACAGTCATTTCTGTTGAGCATCTGAACACAATGGCAAATCAGCACTGTATAAGAATGTGCTGAAATGTTAGCGGGAAATGGACAGTTTTAAAAAATACCGAATTCCAGTATCATGAAAACCCTAACGTAAACGTCAAAATCTAAAGTAGCATGGGCAGTTGGGTGGTATTTGTTTAGATTTTAGCCTCTAAAAAACATTTTTACATGTGGATTGCTGTAGTAAAGTAATGCTTTATGACTCTCATGATTATTCCTGTTGTAAAAATTTTAAAGTAACTGTTGGTCAGTAACATCTATCAAAAATCAGTCACCAGAAAGGGAAACTATGAACGGAAATTAGAAATAACTCCAACCGATAACAGAGAACATAACTAAAGAGAGCAGACATTAGTAGCGTGAGTAACGTAGCTTGTAAAGCACATGGCAGCATGTTTTGACTATCAATCATGAACCCGGTTCAAATCCGGCGTCTGATGAACTCATTCCTTTTTTCCCCCATTACATATCAGATTTTGCCTACTCTTCATCACGAGGAAGACAAGTAGGAATCAAAAGTGTGTGTATTATGTTAAGCACATTTGAGCATCACATATTATTAGCACATTTATTGAATGGAAATGTTTCCGATTCACGTATGCAAATTCGTCTTCAGATGGTGCCTTTATAGCCATGTGCATGCATTCGATTGCTCCGATTACACCGGGAAAAGCGGCGATCGCTGCAAATTTCGCTTGAATGTTTGGCTGGTCAACTGTATGGTATGGATACCTTATATACCTGCGGATGATCCCTTCCCAAACAGCTGCCATTGCATGGGTCAAAGATACTTTGTAGTGTGCAATTTAACACAATTGACTCTAGGAGTCGCCAATGAAAATAAAACAAACACACACAAGAAATGCACGTACGCCAGACGTGAAGTTGGCGTGGAACAACGCACACTCACGTTCATTTCATCGTTAGTAAATCCAAACATCAACGTGAAATCTGGCGTGCGCAAAGTTTTTGTGCGTACGCAGCCTTGATACATGAGGCCCCTGTTCTGGAAAAATAACCTCTGCAGTTTGGCAGTATTTCAGGTTTCGACCGAATGAGAAGGGAGAGGCGGTAAATACAGACTCAAATTGTGCTACAAAACTTTGATCGCAAGAGGTGGAAATACCTCAAACATAAGGTTGCATACACAAAATTACCATCCACTAACCGTTGTAACCCCTAAAAGGTTCTGGGTTCGTGGGTTTATGACCCCTGGTGTTAGCAAGTCTGCTGGTCTACCAAGCATCTACTAAGATGCTGGCCAGAGCAAGAGTTGTCCCGTCTTCAAAGACATTCCAAAGAAAAAACCTCCATCCTGACACAAGATACACACACTTGAAATGGACTCAGAAATCTCAAAACCCAAAGCACATGTAATAGGTTTGTAAACTTTTGTCTTTTCTTCCTGATATTCCCTTTTCAAGACATTAGACAAACTGAGAATGCATGAATTATGTTTTCTGTATTTCTAAAATAGTCATGTTGTCATTCTTCTCCATACATACTTCTACAACTCATGATCTAGGACAGGCGTGACCAACCGTGTTCCTGGAGATCGACCTTCCTGCAGATTTCAGTTGCAACCCATATCAAACACACCTGCCTGTAATCATCAAGTGCTGTTCAGGTCCTAATTAATTGGTTCAGGTGTGTTTGATCAGGGTTGGAGCTGAACTTTGCAGGAAGGTCTGTCTCCAGGAACAGGATTAAGCACCACTGATCTAGGACATAGGATGATAACTTGTATGCTTGGTGTAGTTTCAAACAATGAATTAAAGTTTTGTCTGTCTGTCTGTCGGTCTTGGGACTGTACACACCAGGAAGGAGAACAAAGGACTTTTCCTCTCACGCCATTGGTCAGTCATGAAAGACTGGGAGTTACCTGACCAATGTCTTTAAATACCTGTTACACCCTTCAAACCGCTGCAGAAAGGTCCCGGCGGAAGGTCTCCGCAGTGAGCCTGACACGAAAGGGGCGAAATTAAACTCAGTTTAAAGTTTGCGTCTGGCGTATCCTTCAATCTGCGTCGCAAACTCCACGCCAACGAAAGGACTTCTTAAAAGACTTCATCTTCCAAGCATCAGAGAACAAGAGCGACAGACCCACTAAATTCAGCTATGTCAACACAATCTCACGGCAATTCGTAACTTTTTGATTTAGTGACTAATTCGTACGATCTAATTCGTACAATTTAGTACGATTTGCTTATCCGCCAATCACAGTTGGGTGTAGGGGTGGGGTTAGGTGCCACGCCTCCTTTTTAAAATCGTACGAATTACGAAATTGTACGAATTAGCCACTAAACTTTCAAAACGTAAAATACTTATGTTTTCTCGTGAGATCAGGCTGGGTATGTAATCGTGCGTCATGCTGTGCCCCTTTATCAGAAAGGTGTTTTTAGTCTTGGTGGTTGTGTGGAAGGGAGTTAGATTTACCTAAATTTTTATTTCCTCGCTTTCGTTTGATGTTTTGTACGTTTGTTTGTTATATGTTAGATTAGTCAATAAATTACGCTATATAACCACATTGGATTGTCTTTGTTTTGCCTCACAGAAAAGGTCACTTTAATGATAGATCCTTGCTACAGCTTATTAAAGTTTGATAAAACTTCTAAACTATTTACCTACTTCACTAGTAGTTATACTTCTTTCCATATAAATAAATAATTACAGAGTCCGCTCGGATGAGCAGACAAAGTCATTGTTATTTTTATTTTGTTATATTAACCAAGTTAATTCTGAATATTTATAAATAAAACATGTTCGATAACACTTTATTTTGATGGTCCATTTGAGTACTAGTAGACTGTCAACTTAATATCTGTTGATACTGCTCCTTCGAGAGACATTTAACTGATTATAAGAAACTTTGCAAGTACACGTCATCTTACACTAACCCTAACCTTAAACCCAACCTAACAGCCTACTTATAATCTAATGAAATTAGTTGGCATGTAGATGCAATGTAACTTAAATTCAACAAACGGTCCATTAAAATAAAGTGTGACCACTTGTTATTAATCATTAATATTCATAAACTGAGCTACAAAATTTCGCTACAACTGTGAGAATGGACCACAGATCACTCAATGCACCAGTTTCAACACCTTCCGATGCAGGACCAACAACATCTAGGTCTACCGCCACTACGCAGCCGATGATAATGGGGCCTTCGGGAAAACAACAAAGTACAAAAGGGACAGTGTCCATTGGAAAACCTGTACGGATGCAGTAACAAAACACTTGGCGAAGGAAATGGTCTCTTTTCACACGGCTGAAATAAAGTCCTTTAAGGACATGGTAAATTTAATGGATTTGTGTGCGAGTCTCTGTGTGAAAACTGTTCTAGATGTTTTTGTTAATTTAATTCTGTTTTTACTGTTGTATTTGCACTTTTTATAAGCTGCTTCAATTCAGTTGTTAATATTGTTGTGCATGTTATTTTGTTATGGTCTCAGTATTAGTGTTTGGATTTCAGTTTCTGAACTGTTTAGGCACAAGCCAACAGTTTAGTGACGCTGTCTGAGCCTTACGTCATTTTTTAAAAATTATTCACGGTAATACCGTATTACCAAGATAAAATAGGGAGGAGGTTCGACGGTACCAAAATTTGGATACCACCCAAGCCTAAAATACACATTCTGCAATAGTCTCAGTGGCTAGTCAAATACTAACATAGATGTCAAATACAGTATAGTATATATCTTTATTAATACAATGATTTTCAAGCGCTTGAACAGACAGATCTTGAGCAGATAAATTAATGTCCATTTAAGAAAAAAAGAAAGAAAAAACACTGCATTCACTCACCAAGCAAATGGAGCTCCTGAGGAGACGCCGCCATCACCACACAGGAGTTTGGAGGAGATCACCGGACAGCTTCCCAAAATCAAAGTGGCACCAAACCCAAATGCATCAAGTGAAAGGAACTTCATAATAATAATAATAATAGTTAAATTCAATGCATAATCATATTGCAATAAAAGGAAAAGAACAATAATAATATTTCTAATCATATAATAGGCCCAATTACAAAAGTGAGGTTGCTAACTTCAAACAAATAAAAACAAATTTCCTTTGGTCAAGTATATAAAAAAACATAATAAAAATAAAAATAAGCGAAGACAGATCAGGAGAGCACTGCCCTTGCCAGTATCCCAAGTCCATGGTGTATTTTTTTTCCTCTTTTTTTTTTTTTGTTCTTTATGAATACAGTAACTAGACAGTTGAGGCTCTAAGGCTGTGGAGGAGGTGCAGAAGGCAATCTGGTTATAGTGTCACTGGGGTTTCATGCTCCAGCATGCTGTGAATGGCCGGCCTGTTCTCAGACGGCGGGCGACGGGGCGTCCGAGTCAGGCTCGTTGTTGAAGTTGTTGCTGTAGTGGTGGCCTGGAGGAGGGTGGTTGGGAAGAATGTCCAGCTCGTCCACCTGTGGTCCGGGGTTCATCACCACCAGCTGGTCCTGGGGAATGTCTGCTGCCGCCGCCGCCAGGTTGGTGATGGATTTGCTCTTCACGCACTGGAAGTCCACGTGTCGACTCTTGCCCTCTTCCTTCTCCCAGGACATGCGGATGAAGGGTCTTTGGACGTAGTTGTAGATGACTTCAGGTCGCCCGCCGGGACGCTTTTTCACCTTCTCTTTGTATGTCGGATAACCTGCAGATTCAAGATACATGTTTTCCAATTAATGAAAAGTTCACCCAAAATTACAAGTCTGTTAGTACAACCTTCACTCAGGATTAGTACCGCAGCTATTAGTTTTAAAATATTTTAATAATCGCTTAATCTACCACTGTTATCGATTGATTAACTGAATAAGAGCGGTAAAGTGTTTAAGTCCCCGTTTACACTAATACATTTTAGTTTTAAAACAACATTTTAGAATGAAAAAGATCCACGTCCACACTGGCGTTTCTAAACAATTCTCCGTCCACACTATACCACTGAAAACGCACAATACCAGACCACACACATAAGGTGCGTCCCAAATCACATACTTATGCACTATTCTACGCCGTTTTAGTAGTATAAATAGTGTAAAGTAGTGCATTCACACTGAAAATGATTACCCGGATGATGCACTTATTCAACCGGTAAAATAAAGTGTGGAATGAGGGACACTTCACGCACGGCAGCTTTGCTCACGTAGCGTAATATAAATATGTAGCTACACATTGCCTAAATATTTTGTGTCTGTGAAGTTTATATCAAAATGAAAATAGGCAGTTCCTTATACGTTTTAATTTTATTCTTAAAATAGTGAAACAACATAGCCAGGGCGATGTGAATGAGGTTATAAAGTAGCCTACACAGTTTCCGTTGAAGACATGTCCTCTGGAGTTTGTTTTCCATATAAAATTTTTGCATTTAATATTGAGAAAAGCTCCCAATCAGCAGCCATGCCTCCATTTTTTTTAGATGTCTCCGTTTTCCCCCATCCACACTGACACTGAGCAGCAGTGTTTTAAAACCAAAATGGCCTCTTCAGCATTTCCAAAATACTCGGTTTTCAGGGCTCGAAAACTCTGGGTTAGTGTGGACGGAAGGCATAGCAAAACTTATGCGCACTAAAACTAAACCGTATTAGTTTAAATGGGGCTAAAACAATCACACACACACACAGCAATAAACAATAATGAATTTCACTCAATTTGGAAAACATCTTTTTATTCCACCAGAAAGTATATTAACTAATAATATATCTGCAAGATAAAATAAAAACAAGCTGCTCATTGCTTAATTACAATAAATATAATGAGCTATCCAAATAAATACATTAAATAAGTAAATTTTTGAAAAAGTTTATGGGATTTGCAGCAATTTCGAAAACGTATTGTACCATCAAGTGAGATTTAGATTAACAATTGTTTTAATAGATAAAACTATAATATGCCAAACAAATAAATGCAATAGTCAATTGAAAACATTGTGGGGTATTTGCATGAATGAACAAGAGAAAATTTTTTATTTTATGATCTGTACCCAATATATTAATATTTTTAATTGTGGGAGTCTCCACCTCACATATTGATTAAATGGAATAACTCGATTAAATGTTTCAACACTAGCGATGTACATATGTGTGTCCATCTCAGTGAAAACGCAGCTTAAGTCAATTTTTTTTTATTCATGGAACAAACCACCGTAACTCAAGACTTCTACTTCCATATGTATTTTATGCTACTGCTATTTTTTATGTTAACAATCCTTTAAAATGAAAGCACATTGTATATTTGGTTAAAACAGCATAACACTGCAAAACAGACTTTGAGAAAAGATATGCTTACCTTCAATACCCAGTCTAATTTTCTTGAGTCCTCTGTCTTTTAAAACAGATTTGGCTACATCACGGTTTTCAATGTACTTGAAGAAACGATACAGCTTGGTACTGTATATAACTGGAAAAAAAGTGGGAAACATTATTTTATAGCCACATACATTTCATTAAATGTATAAATAAATAAATAAACTTTCTGTATTTTTGATAAATGAAAATGTTTTTATTAACATTTTGGTTAATATATTGGTAACACTTTAAAATAATGGTCCTTTAGTTAATGTGTTTATTAACATTAAGTACCAATAATGTTTTAAAGCATTTATTAATTTTAATAAATGAATCTGGCCTTTACCTACTTAAAAATGGCCATGACCTTTGATGAATAGAAAAACAGGCAGAATTTCCCTCCGTAATTTAGTGATTTGATGATCTCTGAATTCTTGCATGACGTCAGCTTTGTTTTACATTAAATTACATTATTCTCATGTTTTGAGGGACGTAAACAAAAACAATGGTCCCAATGTCCAATCCAACTCCCTCTTTAAGATCTCAAAACTCAGGGCTTCTGGTAGTACCCAGAACAGCTAAGTCGAGTAAAGGAGGTTGAGCCTTCTCATTTATAGCTCCTAAACTTTGGAATAGCCTTCCTGATAACGTCCGAGGCTCAGACACACTCTCCCAATTCAAAACTAGATTAAAGACCTATCTGTTTAGTAAGAAAACACTCAATGCACCACTTAGCGGGTTTCCACACAGGTTCTGCATCTTGTTTATATACACTATGAACAGCAGCTACGCTAATTATTCTCTTTATTCTCCATTTCCACCTGGGGATACTCTTCCCGAGGCCCTCAGACTATGCCGAGTCACTGATTCGATCCAAGACCAACGACGAGATGATCCCAAGGTTTCCATATCCTGGACAATGCCGTATCCTGAGCAGCTACTGTGGTGGTCATGGAGGAGTGGAACATGAGACTGATTCCTGTGACGCTCCAGAGACAGACGAGTCTTCGCTGAGGCCAGCTTCCAGCCTCCGCCACTCCGCCACTGAGACTGCAGCTCTGCACAAGACGTTTGGCCAGCGGAGAAATTAAAATGGTCGTGCCCAACGGAGTCTGGTTTCTCTCAAGGTTTTTTCTTCACTTTCGCCAATTAGTGAAGTTTTTTTTCCTCTCCGCCGGCGCCACTGGCTTGCATGGTTCGGGATCTGTAGAGCTGCGCATCGTTGGATTTGCTCTTCAGTGTTTGGACTCTCAGTAGTGATTTTTAAACCACACTGAACTGAGCTAAACTGAACTTAATTTAAACACTGAAAACTGAATTACACTGTTCCTATTTACTTTGATCTTTTATGTGAAGCTGCTTTGACACAATCTACATTGTATAAGCGCTATACAAATAAATGTGAATTGAATTGAATGTATTTCCTGTTTTACATGTTTAACTTCTATAGCTTCCGAAAATCCAAGAAGTAACATTGATAAATAGTCAATTTTCAAAATAGTTCAACTTCTGCCACTGTGTGGATTACAGAATGTGTCGTTGTTATTACTTGGGGTTAGGTTTAAGAGTGGAGTAATATGCTAGTGTTTAACTGCATTGCTTTATTGCATTCCTGCATTGGGCTCTCACATACATTGTGCTACTTCATACTGTACATTTCTTTCTGTCTCATGCTGAATCCTCCGTGATTATGTCCTTTAAATATATAAAGGCTGATTGTTTTACTGTCAATGAGGGACAATAGTGGTATTACATATTTCAAAACAAATATCTTAAAATTAAAAAGGAAAAGCTTGACAACAAAAGATCCAATCAATGCAGCCTGTAGTTTACAGCAAGCATCAAGTGTTCATTGAGATTGTGTTGTCTGTCATATCTTTTGTCTGTCTTTTCAGGGGGTTAAGGCACGGCTATCGAAAATGAAGACATGAGACTCTGTTGGGTAGTTGCGCTGGATTACCAACACTTGTTTGGGTCTGTAAATTATTAGCATCGTCATCAGTGGGGTATTGTTTTAAATGAGGAAACAGGTTTGTGGTGTTGCCTGCTTTTGATGACACGAGTCGTCTGCGCAGTTTGCAGTGCACATTGCTCTGTTTTGTGTCGAATTGCAAAAAACTAAGTAGCTCCAAACTGAAGTCTAGTGACGTTTCTTGTCAACAATGTCTGTGACTGACCTTTTTTTACCTTATTTTTTTCTTACTCCTCCAAGTGCAGCTAACACTGTATGGCTGTAAACTTGTACTGCGTGCAGCATTCGGAAGGGCAGGATGCAAAATGCCTGCGCAGCGTTACGCATAGTGCGTAAATATTATCGAACAATTATCGAACGGTCATTATCGTTTTATCGAAAAATTATATACAATAATTATCGCTATCGAATTATCACCCAGCACTAATTAATGCATTTACTAACAAAAACTAATTATGAACAATGCTTGTACAACATTTATTAATCAGTTCAACATTCACTAATGCATTATTAAATCCCAATGCTGTGCTTGTTAACATTAGTTAATGCACTGAGTTAGCGAACTAACGCTATTTAGCTTAAATGACATTAACGAACATTAACAAAGATTAACAGTATTATATGTATTGTATGAATAGTACATGTAATAAATGCATTACTAATTGTTTATTCATGTTAGTAAATACATTACCTAACGGACCATTATTTAAAAGAGTAACCAACAAATAAATAACCATCAAATATGCCGTGTTTTTTGGATAATACAGTAATGTGTGATTACTTTGTGAATACTCCTCCCCCATCTGAGGCGGGTACTCCTCATCCCAATCCACCACGTCATCATCAGTGAGCACCACGATGTGACACTCTCTTTCTCCACTCTGAGCACTCGCCACCATCAGAGGAAGCACCATCTCTTCTAGGTAGAACTCAAACTGCCGCCGGGCGCCATCGTTCGACAGTTCATGCATCAGGGCACCTGAATGGACAATCCAATACTTTCATGAACAGCAGATTCAAGGACTATTTAAAGAACCATTCATTTTTAATCAAGCACCTTTGTGATTCATATCCCAGCTATATGTAGCACTGTGAAAGTCCTTATTGTACTTAACATTTCACTTACACTTCATTTTTACATTAAAAATGTCATTATCAAAAATTACATTTGTTGAATTCAATACTGGTAATATTAAATTGCGGTTTCTGAAATACTGATAAAATGTGCATTATTTGTCAGTGTTACTTTACAAGATTTAATAGCTGTTTTTGTAGAAATAACACCATAAACACATTTTATTTCAAATTTAATTCAAGCACTTGCAAGGATGTTTGTTTAGAAATACTTTCCAGGCCTTGAATCCATATGTCTGAAATTCAAGTACTTTCAAGAAGCGTGGGAACCCTGACAAATGCAAATCTGGCACTTTCAGAAATTATTTGTTAAAAGGGAACAGTTGTATGAAATTAGATCTGTGAAAGCAAAAATTAGCACAACTTTTCAAGAAATTATTTAAAAATTCACCACTTTAAATGAAGAAAATCACTCCAAAAAAACAAAAAGGAACATGCCATTCCTTGTTAAACTTTGTGAAATCAATAATCACATTGTTTATTTTGCTAGCACCCATTGTTGTTCTTAATGTAAACAACTAATAAGAACAAGCTAATCCTCTGAAATTTTTTTTTTGTTTTGTTAATCTGTTGACATCAGTTTGACAGCTTCAGCCACATTATTCTTAACCACACCCCTTCTTATCGTTAGATTATGTTATGAGGGAAAGATGCGCATAAAAGAAAGCCCCGCCCCCTACTCAATATTCCGTTTCAGTTAGAAGTACATCAACATGCTGATATAAAAGTCTCAGCAACTTCCAATGTGAGGTCCGCATTCCCATGGCTAAACTGGATCGGACCAGATTTCTAGCGTTGCAGGAATAAATTTCCGAATAAACGCGGTAGCGGATGGTAACTCTGGTGTAATTTGAATGAGAGTGGGCGGTCTAGCAATATATCACTCCCAAGTCCCGATGTTATTTCGAAACAGCATATCTGGGATTTCCTCATTCTTACTGCGCACCGGTACAGCCAGTGCTCACGAATGTTACTCATGATGAATGCATGGAGTCTGCATTCAGTCTGTGCACACATCATTTGTATAACGGTCCTCAAAGTGGGCTTTACCAACATGGGAGAGCATAGTGAAGATGCGCTGTCCTTCAGCTTGCATAAGAAAACTGTCAGTTTACTGTTAGGAACCCCACATCAGGCAAGTCTGGTGTATGGGAGTCTTTTTCATGCGTCCTAGACGCAAATGGAAAAAAAATGACCCATCTGAAAATACAGCATATGATAACATCTTTTTACTTTAAAAATGCTGAAATAAATAATTCTGAGAGACGATTCCATGATCGTGTAATTATTAGTCATACTAAAGTTAACGAAAGCATCTTGTTTATAATGCAATGCTATGGGGATTTCCTAGATTTTTTTTTCTTCATGGTTGTTTGGAGTTTCCATGTAAGAACGCCTTCCGGCCTTTGTCTGAGATTTACCGCTGATCACATCTGTGCTTAACTGACAAGATGTGCAAAAGTCATGACAACCACAGCTTTGCTTAATCATGTTTTAATTCTGATTAAATCGCCCAGCCCTACATATCTAAGTACTGTTATGCACATGACAGTAAAGAAATGTGTATCTTATGAACTAGACATTACTCACTCAGGTCTCGGCACTTGATAGTACTGTAGTCAAAAGAGATGCACAGATAGTCACACGCTTCCCTTAGTTCGGGAATGGAGATTCCATCAGGACACCGGATTATCCCAGATTTATAGTAATCCTGCCATTTAGAGAAGAACAGACAACACAAAAGACAGCATTAGAGACGCTGCACTGCTTAAAGACACAAGGATGAGAGCCAGTCTCATGAGCACTGCTGCTCAATGTCAGCTAACTGGACTAACAATGATGTCAGGAGGAACTTATTTGACAATCACATTTTTTAAATTTCAATTGAAATTATTAATTAAATGATTGGTTAAAATTAGATATAAATTACTTTTTTTTAAAGTATCGGTGTCGTTGTTTTATTTAGGACCATATTACGATATTTAGTATGTAATCTTATTTCCTGACAACGATATACATCATAAAATAATACAAATTAAATCAATTAATAATTTATATTCAGTTATTCTGTAAAGAATATAATATCTGTAAAGACTTTATTTAAGTATATACTCAGAATTGTACTTATTCATATTAGGGTTGTCACGATACTGGAATTCGGTACCAATTGATACTGACATTTTAAAAACGATACAGGGACACTGGAGCGTTTTAAAGTCACGTCGATCAGCTGGTTTGTCTATAAGCCGACATATGAGTGATCTACTGATGAATCGTGACTTTAAAACACTCCAGTGTCCCTGTCTCTGTGGTTACACTGAGTAAACAGCAGTTAATTTGCTGAACTGATGAGCACGTGAACACAATGGCAAATCATTGCTGTTTAAGAATGAGCTCAAATGTTAGCAGGAAATAAATGTTTTAAAATTTCAATATCAATTGGTACCAAATTCCAGTCTCATGAGTCATGACAACACTAATTCAAATACGATCATATTCCTCACTTTATTAAGAAAGTCTGGGTGAATGTTTCATTAAAAATGTAGAAATATAAAATTAATATTGATAAAATATAAAACACTTTTTAAAAGACTAATAATTGCACGTCTGGCATAACAATAAAAATTATTTAAAAAAAAACATTTTGTATACCCCACGATATAAAGCATTGATAATATTATGAAATTACAGACTTTTTATTTTGTCCATACAATATATATTATCACATTGCACAGCCCTAGTATTACAACAATTGTATTATTACAGTTACATGTTTCGGCTGTCTATTTAAAAAAAAAAAAAAAAAAAGGCACTACCTGTGTTGTTGTACACGCTTATGACAATTTTCTGTAAACAAATCAGCATTCTGCATCGAGTCTAGCTTCACACTTTTAGTACCATAATGTTATGCTCGGTATGGCAAAAAAGTGGTACAGTATGCCATTTTGATACCTTTGACAGTGAAAATGCAAATAAATGCATACTGTACTGCAGTGTTCCCCAACCCTGTTCCTGGAGGCACACCAACAATACATATTTTGGATGTCTCCCTTATTTCACCCATGTATGTCAGGTTTGGAGTCTCTTCTAATGTTCTGAGTTGATTCAGGTGTATTTGATTAGGAAGAGGTTGAAACGTGTACTGTTGGTGTGCCTTCAGGAACAGGGTTGGGAAACACTGCTGTGCTATAATTAAACCCAATTTAAACTACAACTAACATACAGGTTAAATGTTTTCTCGCAAAATTACCAAAAGTCAACCTCTCTGGCTAAATGGAGACATTGTTTGAATGCACTCATCTGAGTTTGCTGATAGTCTACAGCAGCACAATACCTGAGACAAATAACAGACACTGCAGCGAAAGATCATTACAGCAGATCTACAGCAAAGCTGATGACAGGCTTATGCTGCACTTAACGTCATTATTTAAAAGCTATTGCTGGAAGCTCATTATGGGATGTTCCCAGAGATGAAGCAGCCTGCAGTGAAAGTCTGCGACCAATCCACACACTAGCCTTAAATGCTCATTTACACACATAAAATCCACTATTAAGACTTTCTCATCATCCAATTGAAAAGTATAATATGTTGACATTTAATCTGCTATCTGAAGATATGGGTTAGTTGGGGATATTCCAGATGAAAGTAGTCATGCAAGAACTTTGCACAAAATACTTTGATCTAAAACCAGAGCTAACAGTCTGTGGCTTTCATGCAAACAATAACAACAATTCTATAGATGCAACTTTTAAGTTATCTGACTACAGTTTATGCAGGAATGTCACAAATGAAACTAAATCACCATGGGTTTCCTCAATATTTATATTTAATTATTTTGTAATGAGGGTCTTCAATAGAGTAAAATGAGGTCTGTAGTAATCATAACTTGAGGAAAGTTGAATGATTTGTTCTAACACACACTGCATTTACTAGTGTTAGCCCAAACATTCTTATCTATTATTGAATTAAACATGTTTTTAATATGGGTGCATCTAATTTGCATTGTAAAATAAGTGTTACAGTATTTTCAACTTATGTACGAGTGCTGATATTCCTAAACCACTCTATTGAAAATTGCAGGCACATAGCATAAAACCTGAACATATAGAATGGCTTTTTTTTGGTAACATGATACAGTGCATCCGGAAAGTATTCAAAGTCCTTCGCTTTTTCCACATTTCTTTATGTTGAAACTTTATTCCAAATTAGATTAAATTAATTTATTTCATCAACATTCTACACACAATACCCAATAATGACAATGTGAAAAATTGTTGCAAATTTATATTAAAAACATTTTTAAAACAAAAAAACCCTGAACAATCACACATACATAAGTATTCACAGCCTTTGCTCAATACTTTGTTGATGCACCTTTGGCAGCAATTACAGCCTCAAGTCTTTCTGGATATTATGCCACAAGCTTGGCACACCTGTCTCTGGGAATTTTTGCCCTTTCCTCTTTGCAGTACCTCTCAAGCTCTATCAGGTTGGATGGAAAGCGACAGTGTACAGCCATTTTCAGCTCTCTCCAGAAATGTTCAATAGGCTTTAGGTTTGGGCTCTGGCTGGGCCACTTAAGGACATTCAATGAGTTGTTGTGAAGCCACTCTATGGATATTTTGGCGGTGTGCTTTGGGTCATTGTCCTGCTGGAAGATGAACTGTCGCCCCAGTCTGAGGCCAAGAGCACTCTGAAGCAGGTTTTCATTCAGGATGTCTCTATACATTGCTGCATTCATCTTTCCCTCTATCCTGACAAGTCTTCCAGATCCTGCAGCTGAAAATCATCAGCATCATGATGCTGCCACCACCATGATTCACTGTAGGGATGGTATTAGCCTGGTGATGAGCGGTGCCTGGTTTTCTCCAAACGTATTAGGAGAATTAGGACACCCCTACGCCTTCAGGTGAACGCCCAAAACGAGGGGTAAAGGAAGGACTAGGAGGTAGAACTGAGATTAAAAGTGAAATATCTAGAAAGAAACACACTCACCAGAATGGCCCTAAACACAGTGGAGCTGATGCCTTCTGCCACCTCATACTCTCCTTTTTCATTGGGTCGAGTGAAATTGTGTTCCCGGCCAGATCCAAACATTCTATAAAAAAAGCAGCAACAAAAAAATGTGTTATAAAAAAATAAATCAAAAGAAAAAAATAAATATAATTTTTTTATTACAAACAGATTAAAGATTATTTTATAGTTGCCACATAATGCTTTTTTAAATAAAAAAACAGATACATGGTTTATTTTAAGACCATATCGGTTTGTTTAATATTGACATACAGTATGAGTTTTTATTTGTGCTTTTATTGAGTTCTGATTGGCCCACTGCTTTGGAACATTGACGAGAGGTGCTGAATGTAAAGTTGAAGTTATTTAAACTTGTTGCAAGATCTTAAAAACACAGCGCTTCAAAAGATCACATGCATGTTTACATATAAAAATAATGAAAATGTAGAACATTTGAATGGAAAAATGTGCTTTGTGTTAATGAGCCCTCAAGTCTGATTAAATTGACATTAAATGTGATTGCAAGTATTTTCAACAGCCTCTAAATGTGGCATTCAGATCACAAAATCAATTAATCTTAGTACTAGGTGCAAATGTGTAAAGAAGAGCAGTCTCTTCTAACCTTCCCAGCATGGTGTTGGGCTGTGCTGTGAAAATGGAGGGGTCCACCACAAAGCGAGTGTTGTCCACAATGAGCGTGACCTTCTCTGATGTGCGGACGCTGCGGGATCCATCTTTGACATTCTCATAGACAAAGACCATCTCACCGGGTACCATGCTCTTGTAGGTGCCCTCTGAGCTGGACAGGCTACTGTTGCGGCTGCTGGCCACCCCACTGCTGCTGCTGCTGGGAGAAATCCTCTGAGGCCTGGGGCTGCTGGGCCGTGATGAGCCACCCTCACGCTCTGTACAGATAGGACATGAACACAAACCATTGGCTTTTTTTAAAATACAAGTGCACCAATTGATTTTACAGAAATCAGAATCAAAGTTTTTACTTCAAATGTATGATGACCATTAGGACAGTTTCTTTAAGCTGTGATTCTTTTCTGGACGTGTACAGAAACTGATATTATGATTTTGCGTTAATAGTATTGGTGCGTTTTTGTTTTAAAAGCTGACAAGAACTGTTGTTTTTACTGTGTTTCAGAAAAACGATACCAATCCACACTATACACCCTAAAATGCATGATATGTGACCTCCCACACTTACTTGATGAATAATTTAGCCTGTTTCCACTGATTGGTATGGTGCGGTACAGTTCAGTACACTTTTATGGCCGTTTCCACTGCCAAAAGGTACATAAAAGCGAACTGTACCATACCACTTTTTGGTAACTTTTGGAAGGGTACCTAGCACAACAAAAGGGTACCAAAAGCCATGTTCAACCCAAGCTTAAACAAGCCTTGTTGTCTACTTGATGAACAGCCACAACAGCCAAGAAGAAGAGCAGAACTACCCTGAGCCCCACAGTTGTTTACAAGGCCATCTTAAGCACAAGCTGTTTCACTTTCTTGTTTGCGCTCACCACGTGTCTATATTTGAAATAACAAACTTCTTGAGCTTATGATAATAACGTGGGTCTAATTACTGAAGTGCTTCTGACACCCAATCCTTTCAGAAACAGATAAACGCGAGTGAAGAGCAAAAAAACAAAGGAGAAGCCAGACAAAACAAGAGGTAAAACATTGTTTCAGCAACCTCAATTATGAACAAACTGCCATGTCAGTGTTTCCTCTAGGATTTTTTCCAGCTGTGGCGGCAGGCCTTTTTACTCAGATCTACTAACTACCTGTAGCGTTATTTCAATGACAGATGTCGTGAGGGCAGTATTACAATTCGAGGTTCCTTTTATGTATTAGCCTACGAGCATGTGAATCTCCTTGTTTGCACGCCGATTTCTTCTGCTCGTGCACAAAACTTCTTGCACGCGCCTCAAATATACGCTGCTCAGTGCTCAAGCACAGATCTTTTTGTGCGCTCTTCAATAAACGCTGCTGAAGTGCGATGTAGTGAGTTTATGTAACGAGTATATCTCCAACATTTATTAGATTTCCTAGGAATAGTTATGAATGCCTTCAATAGATCTGCAGAGCGCCATTAATGCGTCCTGAAGTTAAGTGAAACGGCAATACATCGTGTTTGCTGGACTCACGCATCACGCACCTGTCAGTCCGTCAGTCAGCACGTAACCTTAAAGAATTAAACAAATAGCGCACAGCACTAATACGGTTACAGAAAAGTTCACGCTGTTTTAATTCACTTACCTTTTAATACGTTTTGGTGCGATTATCACCTGCTATTTAAAAAAACACAATGTTTTGAACGAGAAGCTGTAATGTAGCCGTGGTGAAATCAATTTTGTCATGGCGCCCCACCATGGAAGAATGAATGGAGCAGAAACCATGCATGTTTAACTATTATTGTCGCCTTTTGGACTATTATAAACTCGGAATGACAGAATTACTTTCTAACAAGCGGTTACATGTGCTGGATGAAGATTAAAGATACAGATGAGAGGTTTGCACTGACTGTGAGCTATTAAACCCAAATAAAGACTAAATGTATGCTGTGTGCAGTTTTTCTGTAATTGGTAACATATTAAGACTGTAAGGATCTGTGTGTTCATATATGTTGCATTTATTTATTTAATTTATATAATTGCAAAAATGCAAGCCTGATAAAGGTAACCCGTACCAACCCATACTGTACTGTACCACTCCAGTGTGAATTGGTCAGTATGACCAATTGAAACAGTCCAGAAGACTAATTAAGCTAGTTCACACTACATTATTTGGAATTTGGAAGTTAACAAGCTCGCCGACAGATCGAGCTGTGATTGGAAAAAAACATGTGGGGTGCTCGGCAGTCTTTATGTGTTAACTACTGAACAACGTATCAAAGAGGATTGCTGACACATTACAGACAATAATATAATATCTAGCATGGTAAATCTTCCAGACCAGTCAGACGATTCTACGCCACGTGCGGTCAGATGTAGTGACAAGCTGCAACCTTTCACACGGTGATACTGGCAAGTACATGGAAAATTTCATACAGGTATGGACGTTGCTGAATTTTCCAGAAAAGACCATTCACACATCTATTTCAAAATACTGGTAAATTCGGATATCAAAATTACTTCTAAACGGCTGCGCTTGTATTTGTAAACATTTGACAACATTATAAACCCTGTGGAAGGATAAGTATTGTGAACAACTCCGATGAAAACATATGGAGGAATACTTTTGCATGTTGAGATGAACATTATGTGCACTTCATGTGCACACGCATCAGAGCTTGAAAGTAAACAAACAATGGCTTGTCATAAGCATTTTATCAATATTTTTTTCCACAGTTGGCATTAAGAAACATAGAAATGTTATCTGACTAGCATCTAGCAGCTAAATGTGTCTGGGAAACTTTTCAAAGGCTTTTTTCATAAACCGCGTGGACGTGACTGCATCTGAGTGTTTTGATTGGCTAAAGTAGACGTCCCACGTCAGCGATCTTCCATCTGCGTTCACACAGCGCAACATTCCGGCAAATTAGCGGTAAAGTTATAACAAATTTACTGGTATTTTAAAAAAGGGTCTGTTCACACATACTGACCTTAATGGAAAATTGACAGTTGTGTTCAGGAGTTAAATAGAAATGTCTGTGACTGGCTAAAATGGCCATCGATGCACTCGCTTCACTCTGGGTTTACACTAAAACACCCTCAAAGGTCTGGGCCTCACATTCATTTTCACTTTCATAAACGGGAGCTATTTCATGGCACATAATATGCTGTTTTGCCAGACATATCCAAAGTAAATGCATGTTTTTTGCTATCAGAAAGTTATGATTATATGTTTTTAAACACTCCCTTGAAAGCTTTCAGTGAAGTTTGAAAAGTGTTCAGCTTTTTTTCTGATGGCTCCTTCCTCAACATTTGATTGGTTGTGGTTTAGTAACTTGACAGCTGTTGGGGAACGAGTTGTTGTCAGATAATGTAGTGTGTGACCCACCTCTTGTGGATCATCTTACGTAGTCTTGCATAGTGTGAACACAGTGATTTAAAGACACAAAATCAAGTCATGTAGTGTGAACGGCACAGCGATCTGCCAATGTTAAGAGTCATGTAGTGTGAATTAGGCTTTAAAAAGCGACTGTGTACAGTCAGGTCTCTATTTTCAAAAGTCTGCAATTCAGTCTATCTACACCAGGGGTGCAGAATAGATTACTGTAAAGTCTAGATGGGATAAAGCTGAGAATACTCACATCAATATAGGTAATTAAATAACATACATAAACCTCATTATGATTACTGTTTTTACATAATTGTAAGGGTTGGGTTTAGAGTTGGGGTCGACATAAATTAAATACAATTAATGGGTAAACTATGAATTAGAAATAATTCTCGTTAACTTCTGGCTTTAACCTTTGTCAAAGAAAAATGACAAAAAGTTATCTCACCACTGTTGTGTTGCCGTGTGGGTGAGGTGACATTCCGAATACAGGGTGTGAGTTGGCCTTCGCCCCGCTCGTGTGAAGAGTCCCGCGAGCGATCACTGGAGCGCCGTCGATCTCTGGACCGGTCACAGCCTCCACTGGCACCATGCATGTTCATTTTCACCTGGAGAGTGTCAAGGCCAGACTAACACATATGGCCACTGTAAAAAAAGAAGAAGGGAAAGGAACTTTAGAAAAATCCTCTGAATACAAGAGCTAGTGTCATAAATCAGCGACTTTTAATGGGAAAATACTCAGTGTAATTTATGTTGAAATGGCTGCCACAGCACCATAACGAGCTAATGTCCCGATTGTTTACAGCTCTGCATAGCTTAGCTGAGACTTGAGTATAGAGTCATTATGGCTGAAATAAATGTTTAATGAAATAAATGTACATCTTTAAAAATAAATAAATAAATGAGAATTTTATTTCATGTTTTTTTGTACAACAAAGCACTAAAATACCTGTAACAAAAAATATAATATAATAAATAACTAAAGCGCCTTTAGAAAATCATCATACCCTGTGAAAATATATATCTTTACTCGCATTACTCACTGCTTTCAAAAGACCTTTGGGATAAAGTTGTAGAAAGGCACAGGTTAGGAAAAGCATTTCGGAAGCAGGAAAAGTGTGATTTGATTTCAGGCTGTATGACAAATAAATAAATAATTTCAAAGGGGTAGAACGATTTTCTATAGGCACTGCATTTAATAAACATTAGCTTATTTTTTAATGGAATTAAACTTTATAAATTTTTAAATGTATATTAGCTAAAGTAATTTTACAAAAAATAAATAAAATTGGGAAAATAAAACTGACTTTACAGGAAACTAACCATGTTCAAATTTTGATAAAATATTAACTTTTGTCGGTGCAATAGCCTGGTGGTTAGCGCGTCGACATATGGTGCAGTAGCACGTCAGGGCGTCACGAGTTCGAATCCCGACTCGAGGACATTTCCCTACCCTACCCCCTCTCTCTCTCCAACTTCGCTTCCTGTCCTAAATACTGTCCTATCTAATAAAGGCAAAATAGCCAAAAAAATAAATCTTTAAAATATTAACTTTTAATATTATTTAAAAATAAAGTTTTACAAATTCATTTGAGTAGACAAAATTTTTGATGACTGAAACGAACGAACGCAGGCACGCACGCACAAATGCTAAAATGTAAATAGCAGTGCACTGTGCTTTTTTATGTTACTAGGCAACCACTGTATCAACGGTCTTCATGCTGTAGCGTGTGACGACAAAAATATGAGGTTTTCAGAAGATTAGCAGCAAAAGCAATGCATCTCGCAACCTGTGCTGGTGATGACATGATGATGTGTGAGTGTGTAGTTGTGGGCACAAAAAACTAGCAGAAGAGGCACAGGAGGGAGAGAGGGTGTGATGTAAAGCAGCTTCTGTTCCAGTTGATCAGGAAGTGCCTGGGGTAAATTCCGATGGATGTCATGGGTGTAAAAAAAACAGGACAAACGGGGCTTGGGCCCTGGAACTTGTCATGTAACTGAACTGACTCATTGTGTGCAGACACACCTGTTCAAATGAACAAAACAGAGATCTTGTACTTCTGTAGATTTTTTACTTACCCTCTTAACTCTCACCCCCCCTTTTGAGTTCACACTTGAAAATGATATGTGATATATGCATAGGATTATCTAGTTTGTTAAAATATGTTTGTATATAATTTCATTATTATTATTATTATTTAAATATAGACTGAAAACTTCTCCACATTATCGCTCTAATCAGAATTATTGGTTGTATCTTTAGGTAGGTTTGCAAACATGTGTACTTCTCATCGAGTCTACCTTATACTTCAGCCGTTTGCATTTCTCGCGATCCCAGAATCTCCCTGTGATCTTAACTAGCATGCGTTTTAGAATTCTAAACATCGGTTTCTATCAGGGTACACTCAAGTCGACGGCTGGGCGCCGCGGACCGCTGCAGAAACCTATGTTTAGAATTCAAAAATGCGTGGCGCAACGATTCGGGACACTTCATGTCTCTGCCGCGCTACAGAGAGTGTCGGGTGTGCCGTGTCGCGGCTTCGAGCGGCGCATCCGGTGCAACAGTCAAAGTTAATTCAGTGTGCGTGGTTATTAGTTTCTGTGTACAAGCTCGGCACTTGAAACTAGCACACAGTTGGCTGTAAAACTGTACAAAGACACATATGATTTTGTACTCTCTGCTTGGTCTGTGTCAGAGTCGTACATGTACGACTGAATGCTGATCCTCTACTCCTCCTTTCAATCTGCCTGTCTGTGTTGCAAACACAGAGCGGGTCATGGCCCTGCCCCCTTGTTACGTTGGGCGGGAAGCCGAAACTAGTCTACATGTGAAGCAACACACCCGTAAATCAGCGAACTGTGGACACGCCCCCAACATGACACTTTTTAACACATTATAATAAAAAAATCTGAATTGTGTTTTAAACTGAACCTAAACTGGCACACTCAGACGAACCATAATATTAATATTAAATCATAAAAAAAGAGGTAAACTATGTGCCCTTTAAATGAAACCATATTGAATTTTTACAAGCAAAAATATATAAATAAAAAGTGCTTTATGGTTTTCAGGGGAGTCTAACACTATTCAAGTACAGACATTGAACAATAAAATGTAAAATAGCATGGTCTTTATTGTATACATAATCAAAAAATATATGTAATAACACCTCTTAATCTTTAATAAATAATCTAATCCTGCAATGTGATTACTTACACAAACTGCGATATCGATGCTCAAACGATATATTGTTCAGCCCGATAAGTGAACCTTTAAAATGGCTTTAAAGGTCCCGTGAAGTGCTTTGAAATGTGCATTATTATTTGATGTTTGATGTAATCTTAACTGAAACACCAAAGAGAGGGAGGGACAGTGTAGCTCCTCCCCTTTTTTAAAAACAGCCGATAGCATTTTGTTTTATCACCGATCTGCCAGTGAGAGTGGCTGAGCTCAAGCGCATCAAATGTGAAGGGTCTTGAAGGGGGTGGGGCATGTCAGATATTGATTTTGACGATTTGATGAGAAACTGAAGTATGAGGTGAAACCCGTTGATCCATTTAAGCGGAAGTGACAAACTATAAGCTTTGGATGTTTTATATCTTCTAAACGCAAATTTTGTCACTGTTTTGGTGGGCACTAGGCAAGGCAAGGCCAGTTTATTTATACAGCTAATTTTATACACAGTGGCAATTCAAAGTGCTTTACATAAACAGAAATAAAAGTAACAAGTATAGGAGAAATAAAAACAAATAATAAAAGAATGAAAAAGAAGAGAAAAACATAATAGTGCTATCTGTCGGACGTAGCACAGTGCTCATTCAGTAAAGGCACAGCTAAACAGATGTGTTTTCAGTCTTGATTAGAATGTGCCTAATGTTGGAGCACATCTGATCATTTCAGGAAGCTTATTCCAGCAGCGAGGGGGTGTAGTAGCTAAAAGCCGATTTACCCTGCTTTGACTGAACTTTTGGAAGTTCTAGTTTATATGATCCTAAAGATCTGAGTGATCTATTAGGTTTGTATTCAGTGAGCATATCTGTAATGTATTGAGGTCCTAGGTCATTTAGTGATTTATAGACCAGTAATAATACTTTAAAATCTATTCTGAATGTAACTGGGAGCCAGTGTAAAGACCTGAGGACAGGTGTGATGTGCTCTGATTTCCTGGTTCTGGTCAGAATTCTGGCCGCAGCGTTATGGATGAGCTGCAACTGTCTGACTGTCTTTTTGGGAAGGCCAGTGAGGAGGCTGTTACAGTAATCAACCTTCCAGCTGATAAAAGCATGAACAAGTTTCTCTAAGTCTTCACTGGAAACAAAGCATCTAATTCTTGCAATGTTTTTGAGATGATAGTATGCTGATTTACTAACTGCTTTGATATGACTATTGAAACTCAGATCTGACTCCAGAGTCACACCAAGATTATTGACCTTATTTTTTGTTGTTTGACACTTAGAGCCAAGGTACGCATTCACCTTGAGAACCTCATCTCCGTTCTCAAACGCAATGACAGTTTTCTCTGTTTAACTGAAGAAAGTTTTGGCACATCCAATTGTTAATTTCATGAATGCATTGGCAGAGGGGGTGTCAATGGGGCTGTAGTCATTAGGCAGAAAGGCTAGGTAGATCTGAGTGTCATCAGCATAGCTGTGGTAGGAGATTTGTTTTTTTTTTCATTATTTGGCTCAGACTGAGCATATAAAGGTTAACAGCTTATAGATATTCTAAAAACTAGCTTATCGATATTCTACAAACAAACAATACTTATACTAGCATCTAAAAATTGTAACTTTGGTTTTATAGGACCTTTAAAGGGCCATTTATGCATTGTAATATCACCTGATACTTCCATGTACCTTGTAAAGTACACTTTTGAAAACAATTGTTTTTCCAAACATAAACAATCTCTAAAACTTGGAAAAATAGCCATTAAAGCAGGACGTGAATCAGACATTTGTCTACAGCATTCCCTCTGTTCACATTCTACTGTTTTTTTTTTAAAGCTCAGGAAATTCCTAAGATAGTTATCCATTTAAAACAGTCCCCTAAAATAAAACAACAAATAGGGGAGGGGAAGGGGGGAGGTCAAAGACCACCTTTTCTTCCTCACCTAAACACACAAAACTGAGGACCCCATGACTAGTTTTTTTTTTTTTTTTATGTATTGTGCCAAGTACCATATATTTTTAGACAACAAATGTGTTGACGTAGCAAATAAAAACTTTATTCCTGAACAATAAAGTCTCAGCTAAAGATAAAACCCGAGAGTGTTAACCTTCATAATATCCGGGTTAAGTGACTCAAATTGATAAACTTGTAGATTTTGTAAACAACCTACAAGGAAGTGAACTGCATTTATCATCCTCTGTAGTGTGCGAGTAATTGACAGTGTTTACTAGGCGTGTAACGATACACCAAAGGCACGATTCGGTTCGGTTCACGGTTTTGGAGCCACAGTTCGGTTCAGTTTCTGTTTGCTGTGGGGTTAGGGTTGATCTCATCTTAACAGCAATGCCAAGGAACAATAGATTCACTTAATAACAACAACTAAACTAAACAACAAAAATTAAATAAATACCTCCAATATAGACTAGTCAGAAAAAAACAATTCTCTTTAGTGCAGCCTCCTTAACTAAGTAAACTAAAATTAAATTAATAACAGCAGTGTAGACCAGTGAAAGATAAACAGGCTTGTTCTCTCTAAGGACATTTGGAATATTCAATTAAGTTTTAAGTTCTTTTTCAAAAGCACCATAATGTCCACATTCTCAGGTGAGAGGCTTGATCTCGGAGCAGAGACAGACATGGTGATGCTCATTTTTCATCATTTTAGTTCATTTAGATAGATAGGTTTCCGTTTAAATTAATGAAAAATATACATATAATGTGTTTGTAAAGTGTTTTTTACATGACATATTCACCAGTAAAATACATTGCAGTTTTGTCTGAAACTAATGTTACGGTTGTAGCCGTATAGGTTGTATTTTTGCCTCCCAAGAGCCTCTCTTTCTCTCTCCTTGCCTGTCATTTCTGTAGATCCGTCTTCACGACAGCTGATTGGTCAGGAGACCGATCTATCATAATTGGGCGACGTGGCATAGAAATATAAAAAGGATGTCAGGAAAAGCGGAAGAGATCGCTTTTTCCTTTGATCTTCGTGTATTTTGCTGACATGATTATGATTTTTGTTGTTTTTGCTTAACTTTCGTTTGGGCAAAATTATTTTGCATTACTTTTGCCCACTTTGAGAAATTCTGTGATGTTTGTACATTTTTATTTCGATGTTACTTTTTGGCTCAGCTCTTTCCCGTCATATTGAGGTATACCTCCTCAAGTTCACTCTTTTCTCAGAGTAAGGTGGATAGAGAAGATGTCGTACGACTTCCATTTTGCAAACACATAGAAAATGTATTGTTAAAGACATCAGGTAAAAGGTGAACATCATCTTTGTATTTATTTTATTCTACAGTTAAATATAGAGAAGAATACGGCGCTGAAGACCATTCTTTTCATCAGTTTCTAGCGGGGAAACGGGTTATTCATGAGTTAGAATTGTTTTGTTATATTTCTTTCTTTTTGGCTTCACTATCGTCCCCTCTGGTTTCACTTTTGTACATTTAAATCACTTTTGTTGGCAGTTCTGTTGTCAGTGTCTTTTGCTTACACCCACAAATTGTGAAATTACCACACTTTTTAAATGTTATTGCTTATGAGTAAGTTTCGTGAAACAGTTACGACAGACAGTGTGCGCTTTGTCTACAACACGAATTCCATTCCTGTACTCCACTGGAAAACTAAAATGTTCCCACACAGGCGACTTAAATGTGTCTGGGGATCTGCAATCTCAATATATGCGAAGCAGCCATCCTGCGTATACAGTAGTAACTGAGTGTGATTGCTCACTCAAGTTACATGACATGACATGCACTTGGAAAATACTAACTTTAGAAAATAATATTTAGAACAAAAGCTCATCCTTACTAATACAATTTAATCAAATGAGATGAAATAAAGATGTGTTTGTTTAAATTGGTTCAATTAATTAGCGACGTCAACCTCAACAATGGGCAGCAGGGGGCGTGAGAGTACTGCGGTACTCTCAAGAGTTTCGCAATACGTATTGTAGTTGGTGCATCGCAGTATTTCGGTTCGGTCTGTAATATCGTTACACCCCTAGTGTTTACTGATCTCATGCGATCCTGATCCAGCTCTAATTCTCCGTCCATACCTGGTATTAAGATGCATTTTTGTCAATCCAATCACAAATGGACAGAGGAGACACATTACCATTAGCATGGTGTTTGAACGTTTCATTTGTCTACTTTCGAACACTTCTCTGATGAGGGAAGGTCTGTGGGTGTGTATTGGCTTTCTCTGATCTTAAAAGTTAGTGCATTTTTCATAATTTACAAAAAGATTCAATTAGAATTGTATTAAAAACCGATAAACTAAAAACATCATTTGGATGGCTTCTTTATGCATTGACAAATAAAATCAGTAACTCATTTGTTTTATTTCTGATTAACTCCCATTCGGCCGAGACAAGTACAAAAAGACCATTCACTCTCATTCTTTCCCCATAACCTTATATAATATCATTACCTACTAAAGAATGTGCTGCTTTCAAAACATCAGCGTACTTTATATTACACTTCTTGACTTAAATATAAAGGCCCAATCCCAATTCAACCCCTTAGCCCTTCCCCTTACCCCTCGTTTTGCGCATTCCCGTGAAAGGGTAGGGGTGTCCCAATTCTCTGTAACTTGAAGGCGTAGGGCTGAGGGAAAGGGGTGAATACCCCTTCGAACGAAGATTTTTCAGGACCACACTCGAAACCAAGGGGTGAGAAAATTTCCCAGAATACACCAGCCACAACGGCAGGATAGATAAACCCGGAAATAAAGACATCCACAAAATTAATATTTTTGTTAATTTTTTACACCGTTTAGGTGTTTTACTGTCACGCTTTATATAAAAAAAACAAAAAACCAACGCTAAATTTTGGAATCTATAATCCATAATAAAACCTTCTGTACAGCAGTCCCACAACATTCTGACACTCGAATATCCTGGCAGAAAAGTCTAGTGGCTGGGAATGGGTTTTACAGTGTCTACTATAATGTTAATGTTGTTTTTGCATAGATGACTATGGCCACTGTGTTAAATGTACAGTATTACGATGTTACTGCCACATTAGATCATTATGATAACATGATATATAACTTCAGTGATTTCCTAAAGATAAATAGCTAAAAAATAACCTAACTGGCATAACTACAGCAGTCACGATCGTCTAATCTCATATGAAGCAAGAGATCGCGATGACATATGATGACGTGTGCAGGTGCTGTAGTGCTGTCCCAATTCTTAGTGGTCAATTTTAAAGCCCTTCCCCTTCACAATCAGTTTTAAGGGTCAAGGGGAAGGGGTAGTTGTACAAAAATAGAATTGGGGCAAAGTTTTTGCAAAGAATTAAAATTCCTAAATGTCACTAGTAAATATAAAACAATTTGTCAACAAGATATTGACCAAACTAGCATAATTTGACACACCTGACACTAATACGATTAGATATCACTGTCCTCTTTATACATTTATACATCACATGATAATATAAACACAACGTGTTATTATAGAATATGAAATAATAAAAATTATCTTCTATTATAAATATATTAAATATTCATGTACTATAGAAGCTAAGTTTAGTCATTCTAACATAAAAAAAAACTTTATTAGATTACATGGTTTCTGCATGTTTCAAGTCAAATTTAAGACTTTTAAAGACCATTATGAAGGAAATTTTAGACTTATACAGGGCTAAACACTCATGATTATTTCGAATGGCCCAGTTGGCACAAAAAAAGTAATCATTTCTTAGCAACATACTTTAATGAGTAAAAACAGGAAAACTCTAGATGTATACACTTTTAACGTAATATTTTCTTTTTTTTTTGTTTGTTTAATGACATGTTTAACATTATTAAAAGTATATTATTATGGTGGTGGTAATTACATAATCCAAAATATATATCCGTTGGCTTTTGGTCCAAATTGATTGGGTATAACTTCTATTTAACCTAATGCATTTCTGTTATTATCACGAGGAACTGTGTAATTGTTTGTAGTTTTTTTTTTCCCTGATTTCATTAAGATGGATTGCTGGCGATTGGACGGATGTCGGCCCAATTGGGTAGCTTTACTTGGACAGAGGAAAATTACGACCTGTTTAAAATTATTTAAGACATACAAATCAATATTTCAGAGAATTTTAGACTTAAGGCCCTTTTTAATTAAGACATATTAAGACTTTTAGAGACCCCGCGGATAGCCTGGATTAAGCTGCCTTGCCATTTAACATAATATCATATAATATTTCAGACATAATACCTAATTTTTAGCGTAAGTTATGTTGTTGCTTTCAGTTAACGTTACAATATCAAAGTTCTAGCAACACTTTCGTGTTGATGAGGTGTTGTGTTGAAAGAAAATGAAACAGATTTTACGTGAATGATGAACTTCTACTTTACATCAAAGGGCGAACTGTCGAAATAATGGTATGTACTTACTGTAGACAGAATTCTAGGTTTTATAATGTTTTCACTTAAACCATTTGTGAAACTCTTCTGCTTTAACAGCCAAAAGCGACAGGGCTGCCAACGTTAATCAATGACTGATCGAAGTCTCGCGGATGGTGTGTCATCCTGCCAGAGAGTCGATACATAACAATGAAAAATTACAAAAGAAAAACGCAGTATGACACTCATTCATTAAACGGATGTTTACAGTTACACATGCTTTGTGTATCTGTTGTGTGGTGAATGAAACGGACTCATTTTCACAAACAAAACCTAAGCGGACGTTACAGAAGTCTTAGCTAGCCACCGAAGCTAACTAACAAAACAAAACACGTTACGATTAAAAAATGAACACATTCTTACCTTCTTTACAGTATCGTGAGCATCGTTTGTCAAATAAACAACTACCGGTGTTCTCCCGTGAGGTAAACAGAAACAAATAATAACCAGCGAGATTTAAAGAGGACCATCAGCTTTTTCTGATAAACCGAATTTGATCTCCACCAACTGCTGACAGGAAACGCGACTACGCCAAAGTATCGCGAGAACGGTGTCGTGTAGCCAATAGGCCTCATCAAATTCAAAGAATAACAAGTTAAACAATGAGGAGAAAAATAAATAGCCAGAAAGAAAGTAGGAATGAGGACTAACACAAAGTAAGTAAACCTCAATACCGTTGTAGATTTGTTTTCATGATTTTGACCAAATGAAAAAAAAAAAACTAAAATTAAGTTTATATTAATATATGTGGTGGGTTCATCCACATTTAAACTATTAGGGTCAGAACGGGATTGAAGTTTTAAAAAAATGTAAGCTAGAACCCAAAGACTGTATGAGTACATTGTGTGTTTATTTGTTTCATCACAAGCTGAACTTTCTGCAGTGATTTAAAATAAGAATATATCCCCTGAACTGAAAAAAAAAAACAGCTTAAACCAGCCTAGGCTGGTTAGCTGGTTTTAGCTGGTCGACCAGCCTGGTTTTAAAGGGGGTTTTGCCATTTCTAGGCTGGGTTCCAGCCAGGTCTTAGCTGGTCAAGCTGGGAGATGACCAGCTAAAACCAGCATGACCAGCCTAGCCAGGCTGGGAACCCATCCAAAACCAGCAGCTGTCCAGCTTAAACTGGCTTGACCAGCTAAGACCAGGCTGGAAATGTTTTTTTTTCACTTTTTCACCATCCTTCCATCCATCTTGAGGCAGAAAAAAGAAAGCAAGAATGAGGAGTAACACAAAGTAAGTCAACCTTAATGCCGTTGTAGATTAGAACTATTAGGGTCAAAACTGAGCTGATGGAAAAAATAATAACATGCAGTGTTGAAAATGTACATTCTCATTCACAGAGTTGAATTATAGCATATAAATTAAAGACAATATTGGTCCCAGCACAGAGCCTTGTGCACACCACAAGTGAGCTATTTATTTTAATGGATGAACTCAAAGAAGTTTAAAAAATAGATTGTAATCTAGAGAACCCAAAGACATGTAAAATATAAGTACATTAACAAGATGTTTATATATTTCATCACAAGCTGAACTTTCTGCAGTGATTTAATATATGAGAAATGAGAAGAAATCCCCTGAACTCTATCTATCTATCTATCTATCTATCTATCTATCTATCTATCTATCTATCTATCTATCTATCTATCTATCTATCTATCTATCTATCTATCTATCTATCTATCTATCTATCTATCTAGAGGCAGAAAGAAAGAAAGAAAGAAAGAAAGAAAGCAAGAATGAGGAGTAACACAAAGTAAGTCAATCTCACTTGGTTGTTGTGTATGTAATATAGTGAACAGTGAGAAATGCAGTTGGTCCACATATTAGTGCAATAGTTGGATGTCTAAAAAATTACAATGACTTTCTAGAAAATACATTTAAAGAATAAATACACACAGAACCAAAACTTTACTTGGCATAGGTCTACTGCAGGGTTAAGACAATGCCCTTTGTGTGTCCTACACAGGGTCTGAACATTATGCTTTCATATCTAAATAACAAAAATTAATAAATAAATACATTAATTAAATAAATAAAAATACTATTTTAGAAAAGCATAAGTAAATCAGTGGACTTTCTCCAAGTACAACAGTATATTTTAATTGACACTTACTGTGTCCTCTCTCCTGCCCTGACGTTAGTTCATTAGCTTTTCAAAAAACACTTGGTTTTGACATTATCAGTAAAAGCTCCAGGTCGCACCTTCCCCCTTTCTTAAACGTTTGACAGATGGGCCGTTGGTTTTCCCTTTTCTCTCTTTCTGGGAATCGTTTACAGAGGGTATGATGATATTGTTCAGCTTCAACTGAAGCCAGTCCTGTCTGTCTAACATCTCCTTGTGCTCCCGAACATTGTGCATCAGCTGAACTTCGCTGATTGACCTCTTGCTGTTGCAGATGGAGAAATGCAGGGGTCAGATTTTCATTGAAATCACAAAGCTAAAAGCCACACCAACATCTCATCTCATCTCTCTTACCTAATTGGCAGTCCCTCCAGAAATAAAAAGCTGCAAAGACTCCACAGCACAATAATGAGCGTGGCTTTCTCCAAACAACGTATGAGTAACATAGTGATACCTGTTGGATGAGTTAAAGATAAGCAATCATTCACATGATTGAGTTTCCATGATAGAGTAACAATGGGGTCTGAACTTACCAGTTCTTGTTGTATTTTATTTGATTGCTTTGGTGTTTCGGAGCTGCTGTAGTAAGAGGTTCCATGTGTTGTTCGGTGTCATATCTGTGTGATAGGGCTACTCTTCGTCCTTTTATATGTGCAAGACCCCTCCCATTGGTCATTGATGAACTATCTCCATTATTGATGGTGATGTCATCCATGCTTTGATGGAGACTGGCATGCACATTACGACACATGACTACCAACACCCCCACGAATTCTGTTTTCAACACCTTGGTCAAGACCCCCGTGATCACAGTGCTGTAGAACTAGCGCCATGTACGGCTGTGACGGTCAGGCAGTGTGCCATCTTCGACAAAGTAAACATTTATTTCATTATAGCAAGTTCAGAGACTCAAAACACATCATCACAGACTTTATATATCTATCTTTTATGTAATAAATGGATTTTGTCTATTTGATTAAAATGTCATTCTTGTCAAATGTGGTTATGTGGTCATATTTTTTAAATACTAACTCTAATATGTGAATAGAAGCATGAAAGAAGTGCAATCACCAGTAATAACAATAGCTCATATATAAATTCAGGTATCCTAAATGCAATATTCCAATTTAAATAGTATATATAGTATAAAAATATAGTATAAAAAAAAAAAAAATATATATATATATATATATATATATATATATATATACACACACATAAATAAATATATTTATTTATATATATATATATATATATATATATATATATATATATATATATATATATATATATATATATATATATATATATATATATATATATATAAATATATATTTATTTATATATATTTATTTATTTATACTGTATATACTATTTAAATTGAAATATTGCATTTAGGATGCCTGAATTTATATATATGAGTTTTTGTTATTGCTGGTGATTGCACTTCTTTCATGCTTCATTCAAATATTAGAGTAAGTATTTAAAAAATATGACCACATTTGACATTGACATTTCAATCAAATAGACAATATCCATTTATTACATAAAACTAATAATACAAAAACATAATTTTAGCTTTATTTGGAGTAGCAGAGTAAATTCTGTAGAATTTCTTGTACTGTTCATAACAACTCTAGGTTAAATCTAAAGATTTATGGCTCTTTGTTCTGCAGTTCTGGGATTCGGGTTTCCCGTTTACCAGGTCAGACTGAAGAAATAAAAGAAGAGATTTGTGCCAAACATCGTGGTGCAAGCATTGTCCACCTGAAGTTTAAGTGATCTATGGGAGGTGTATAACCTTGTCATACTCTCATGGGACACATTAGGTAACCATGAGAGAAGTTTTCTAAATGTGGAAGAGGAATGGCTATGTCATGACACATGCAGTAAGTCCTAGTAAGGGACCAAACTGAAGAAACCAAAAACAATTGCATCAAAGAAATCTGAAGGGATGTTATCATATTATGTTACATTATAGCCAACACGTTTTACTCAAAGATATTATTTCAGTAATTTTCCAGAACACACTTAAGCGCTACTCAAAACTGAAATTAAGAAACTGATAAATAGATAGATAGACTGATAGATAGATGGACTGATTTTCTTTTTGCAACTATTCAAATACTGGTAAAAAAAACTAAAGACTAAAAGAGTACTGGTAAAATGTTTTGATGAGACTAAAAATAGGCTCAGCAGACCTGAAATTGCATGGAAGGCTGCTGAACAGTGTTAAATGTTTCCGCTGTGGCGCCCCCTGATTAATAAAGGGACTAAGCCGAAAAGTAAATGAATGAATGAATGTTACCGGCAATGTGTGAAATCGCAGTATTAGAATGCCTAGGAAATGTATAAAATAGATTGAAAATGAAGGTTATATATATATATATATATATATATATATATATATATATATATATATATATATATATATATATTTATTTATTTATTTATTTATTTATTTATTTATTTGAAGTGCATCCGCATTTAAACTAATAGGCCTAGGGTCAAAACTGAATTGAAGGAAAATAAAAAATATAAGTAATATGCATTGGTGAAAATGTACATTCACAGAGTTGAGTTGTAGCATATAAATCAAAGACAATATTGGTTCCAGCACAGAGCCTTGTGCAAACCACAAGTGAGCATGTCAAACCTACTTATTTCAACGGATGAACTCAAAGGAATTAAAAAAAAATTCTTAGCTAGAACCCAAAGAAATGTCAAATATTAGTACACTAACAAGGTGTCAAGTGTTTCATCAGAGACTAAACTTTTTGCTGTGATTTAAAAATGATAGTAAAACCATCTGTCTGTTTATTTGCCTGTCTGTCTAGCCATCCATCTATCTAGTGCATGCACATTTAAACTTATGATCTATGATGATTTAATTGAAGGATAAATAAAAATAATATTGAGTAATATATATTGACATTGTGGTGCTGTCACTTAGCTAAGTTGTAGTACTGTGTATATGTACATTGCAAACCACACTAGTACCAGCCCATTCCTAGAAAAGGCTCAGATCAAAATGGCTCAATTTCACTACGAGCAAACTCCCATCTCTTTTGCCAACAAACCAGACCTAGACTGTCCAAATGAGCACATCTAACCTGTTTTTTTGAAAATAATGAAAAGTTTAGGATCACACTAATGAGGTTTTATGACATTGATGAATTAAAAACAACCTATTTTCCCTGTCAAACTTATGTTCCTGGAAGTACATGTCTAAATGCAACAATTCTGTTTGCCAATGACAGTCCATGAAGACATTACTGGTGCACCAGTGAGTATAAAGGCCGTCACACCACACAAATGAATGACAGCAAAACGTCTGTTTGAGTTTGTTAGATTAGTGTGTTTGTTTTCACCCAACTGAACATGTTCAATCAGCATATGTTGGGTCGTGGAATATCTAACCAGTTTGATATGATTTTCCAAGAAATGGCAAGGAGCTGTTCGTATTGGAAGGAAACACTATAAACACCAAGCCAAGGATTTCAGGAAGTGTGTCCTTCCTTGACAGGAGTTTCTGACACCTTATCTTTGATAACTCCAGCAATCTGATGGATCAGGATGCTTTTTCTTTTTAGCCATATTATACTGCTTAATTGGCATCTAAGTAGTATGAGTTGGATGTGCCGAGGAGGCCAGAAATGTCATTAGTGAGCCTGCTCTACCTGCTAGCCATGCATATAATGAGCTGTTGGACATTATCGTCCATGCAATGGACAGACTAGATCTGTGACATGGTAGTTTGCTCATAGTACAGTAGACTTGAGCGATTTCTGTTTGGGCATTACCACTTCACACTTTTTTCCTCCTCCTTTCTCCATGCTGAGGTATTGTGGAGCAATAATTTTTACTCCATTTTTATCAATTTATCATGCAAACTAGGCAAATTGTACAAGCAATGGATGCCTCTTGTTAAAGAGATGTTCACAGGCTGTCTCAAAGCATAATACATCCTCTTTGACGACTGAAACTCTGCCATCTAAGCCGTAACATATGATATCCAACGGCAAAGCTTAGGTGGCAGCAGGCACATAATGGAAGTATTGCAAGCATACCAGGCCGACATGCTAAAATATTTGGATGAGAGCCAGGCACTGTCCCCTGAGGCGGTGGGTGAGCTGTGCCAAACCATAGATCTAGCTCTCTGGGCCAACAAACAACAGCCGCTGCGATCGTTCAATCCAAGGCAGCATTGGTGGCCATTGAGATACATCTGTGGTTGATCTTGGACGACATTGTGGAGGAAAGAAAGAACTTTCTTCTTGATGTGCCAGCCTCACATGGCACATTTTACGAAGGCAAGGGCATGCTCAGCTGCTTTTAAAGAGCCCCTATTATTGGTTTTTGAAAGTGACCTTTCATGCAGTGTGTAACACAGCTCTAAGTGAAGTGAAATATCCAGCTAAGGCTTAAGTCTGAAAGTGCACTGTGTTTAATACTATTGATACGTCTATAAAAGAGTTGACTTAGATTGGTTTAAATGAATTGTCGGGGTAACGAATCTTTAGCCATGTTGGCGTGACGTCGATATGAAACTCAAGCCCCACCCATTTGTTGCGCACGCAGACCCGGGAAATTGAACCCCCCGCCCAAAAACACTGTAGCAAAAAAGAAGCTTGACAGGAACTTTACACTACACAGTTCATGGACCAGTTTCTTCCTCCATTTCACAAGTGTAAGTAAGTGCGATTAAAATGGTTGCCTCCTTGTTTTCTCTAGCTTGCAAAATTTGTATTTAATTGTGTTTTGTTACTTGTAACCACTCTATGCAGCTTGTACTGATTCTAGTTAACTTTTTATATTCACAAAATGCGTCTAAAACCACATTGAAAATGCGACGAGCTTTCTTTACCGATTTAAATTTTAACATACATCAAAAAGTACTTAAGCAATTATTCGAAGTCTTTTTTTCATGGATCACTCTGCAGGCTTCATAAACAAGATAATTAAATAAACTCAAAATAATCTTCCTTGTTAATTTAATTGACAAATAGCTTTGTATTGGTGTAGGAAAACACATTTTTAACATTCAAGTACATCAAGGCACATTTTTGCACCTGTAAACTTGAACAGATAGGCTTACAGTTGAAGTCAATTTGTTTTGCCCTCCCATTTATTTCAAATAATGTTTCTCAAGTGATTAAAAAACTAAGAAAAAATTCACAGTGTTTCCTGTAAAAAAATAATTATATCTGGAGTCACAATAAGTCGTATTTCTTATTGTTTATTTCTTGAATAAAAGCAGTTAAAAAAATAAATAAATAAATAAATTTACGGTCAGTATTATTAGCCCCCCATAAGAAATATTTAACGTATATTTTTTGATATACACATCAAATCAGTTACACGATAATTTGACTAATTATTCCAACTTTCGTAGTTAACATAACCTAATTAAATCTTTAAATTACACTTTAGTTAGAATCAAGGACTATAAAATACATAAAGGGACTGTCTGATTACAACTGTCTTGCAAAATAACTAGTAAAATATAATGCACTGAGTGTCACCATGAGGAAGATAAAAAAAAGTAGTTATTAGAAATTAGTTAGGTAAACTATTATGTTTAAAAATGTATTGTAAATAAATCATGTGTTGAAGACTCGTGCTTAATGTCACAACGGAAATCAAAAATGAAAGAAGGCAAAACTAAACAAGTTGAATATTACATTCACGTGAGTGTGACTGAAAACTACATTTGATCGATGTGTTATATCTGTTCTCCGGTACTTACCGACTGTTTGTAAATTCAAGACTGCAAAACCATAAAACTATGTACACTCAATTTCTGATTAATAATGGCCTCTGTATAGCTGAGGACTTCCTCTATTAAAAGTGTTAAAATCGCTATTGAAAACAGAAGTCTAATATAATCAACAGTGGACATTTTGATAGTGTTTCACAACGTGAACATGAATGAAGTTGAATCTTATTACCTGTGTCAATTTGGGGGTAACTTATGACGAATGCGTGGAACTGATGCGCGCAGCACCATCACTGACAAAGAGGGCAAGTGCGTGTGAAAGCAGAAGGAGCGAATGCCGGAGAGCGAGTGCATGTGACACCTAGAGTGCGCGAGAGAGGCCTCAGTCATATCCCCCCCCCCCAAGACTGCCACTGCCTGGATGGCACGACGACAACCATATTTCGTTAGACTGCACACCACACACTAGCTGATTGGTGGAGTGGAGACAGTGTGATGAACCCAATTATGGGATGGTTAGGAGGCTATGATGGACAGAGGTCAGTGGGCAAATTTGCCAGGATGCCAGGGTTAAACCCCTACTCTTTTTCGAGAGGACATCCTGGGATTTTTAATGACCACAGAGATTTAGGACCTTGGTTCAACGTCTCATCCAAAAGACAGTGCTCACTGAGCAGTATAGAGCCCCATCAATATACTGGGGCATTAGGACCCACACCGACTGCAGGTTGAGCGCCCCCTGCTGGTCTCAGTAACACCAATTTGTCAACAAACTAGTTTACCCATGTGGTCCCCCATCCAGTTACTTACCAGGCGCAGCCTTGCTTGACTTCAGTGGGTGACCATGCTGTCACTAAATAAACATCAAATTTGGAAAAAAGAAATGCTAGTAGAATCAAAAATAAATTCTTGCAAAATTCACACCACTAGTGTTTAAATAAACCTTTTCTAAATTGCATAAACTCTTTAAACATTTATATTCCATAAAACCCATAGCTGTAAAAAATCACACCACAAAAATCACGTTATTGTTTAAGCGCATTGCTTAGAAAGGGTGTAGGATCTTTTTTTAAAGGGTGTGATGAGTGTCATGAAGCATTGTAGTTATTACAATGTCAGATGAGTTGAGAACGTTGAGCGCAATATATCACACAGTGTCCTTTGGGGTTTTTGTTCATTGCGTAAACCAACAAAGAATAGAAAATGGATGATATAAGTCATGTTGCTCCACAAAGACAAACAGATTTGCCCTTACCAGAAAAAAAGACGTTGCATAATGTGTATTAACATTTCAATTAATCTTTTGATGGAGTAAACTTATTATATACAATGTTACTTTAATATTTAAAAATACCTGCATATAATTTTATCTGTAATAAATGTCTGTCATTACAGCTCTATGTAAATTATATACTCTTACTCACTTATTCACACTTTCTTTAACCTACCAATATCATGAAACATGTCTATAACCATACTCGTATAGTAGTAATAGTAGATATTAAAAATAAGCAAGTAATGTTCTGAAAAAAAGAAAACTAGAAAGAAAGAAATACTAGTAGAATCATACAAATTCATGTCAAATTTGCACCAATATTTTTTTATTAACCTTTTCTATATAGCATCTCTCAACATTTATATTTAAAACCCATTCCATAGTTAATTTTAATATAATTTTTATTTTTATGAAGAGGCAAAAGCTTACATACAGCACCTTTAAAGTGTGTTGCTTAGAATGGGTGTAGGATCTCTTTTGAAGGGTGTGATGAGTGTCATGAAGTATTGTATGAGTTGAGAACATTGAGCGCAATATATCCTTTTATGTCCTTTTGGGCTTTTTTGTCATTGCGTTAACTATTCCACCACAAAAGTGTTTTGTGATTCAAAATGAACACAGTTAGGCCCAAATCCAATTCTACCCCTTACCCCTTCCCCTTACCCCTACCCCTCATTTTGCGCGTTCCCGTGGAGGGGTAGGGGTGTCCCAATTCTCTTTAGCTTGAAGGCGTAGGGCTAAGGGGAAGGGGTGACTAGCCCTTCGAACAAAGATTTTCAGCACCAAACTCGAAACCAAGGGGTAAGAAAATTTCCCAGAATACACCAGCCACAACAGTACCCGGAAGTAAAAATATCCACAAATTAGTATTTTTTTGTCATTATTATGAATTTTTACAACAAACAAGCACATGTTTTAATATATTCATAACCGCGTTCGTGTTTTACCATCATTACCATAAAAAAAAAAGCTAAAATAAAAACCGCTACATTTCGTGATCTAAAACCTGTAATCATAACTCCTGTATAGCAGTCCCACAACATTCTGACACTCGATGACACTCGAATACCCTGTCAGAAAAGTCTAGTGGCTGGGAATGAGCTTTTTAGAGTGTCTGCTATAATGTTAATGTTGTTTTCTTGTGTTTACATAGATGAATATGGCCACTGTGTAAATGCACAGTCCAGTTACGATCTTATTGCCAAATTAGATCGTTATGATAACATAATATATGCCTTCAGTGATTTCCTGAAGATAAAAAAACAAAAAATAGCACATCTGGAATAACTACAGCAGTTGCGATCATCTGATCCAGGGGCGTAGCAACCGGGGAGGGGGGGGGATACGTCCCCCTCACTTTTAGAGATAGACCATTTAGAAACAGGTGATTAATAATTATATGAACGTATGATCTCATACAGCCGTCCCCCCACTTTTAAAATGTCCACTACGCCCCTGATCTGATCTCATATGAAGCAAGAGATCATGATGACGTGTGCAGCTCCTGTAGTGCTGTCCCAATTCTTAGGGATAAATTTTAAAGCCCTTCCCCTTCACACTTGGTTTTAAGGGCTTAGAATTGGGTTTGGGCCTTAATAACGATTATTCATTTATGATTTAACACATAGTAAACTTTTTTTAATGCTTTAAAAAAATATGAAACAAATGGCTATTTTGGGCATTGTAAAAATAAGAAAGGAACTTACTCGGTGCAAGAGCCGTCCCATGTAAATACACATGCTCTAATTAAAGTGACAACGAGCACAGACA